>NW_003852550.1:2574827-2586700 GCF_000181295.1 Otolemur garnettii
GCCGGCCCCATATGCCAGAGGTGGTGGGTTCAAACCCAGCCCCAGCCAAAAACCACACACACACACACACACACACACACACAAAGAATACAACAAAAAAACTCTATGCCCAGAAATTTTAAAATGTAGAGGAAATGGACCAATAGCTGGGAATACACCACCTTCTCAAACTCACCTAGAAATAATTACAAATTTTGAACAGACCTGTATCAAGTCTTGAATGAACAATATAAAATCTTCCAAAAAAGAAAAGCCCTGGACTAAATTGTCTTACAAAAGAATTCTATCAAACCTTCAAGGAAGAACTAGTACCTATGTTGCATAGCCTATTACAAAATACAAGGAAGGAAAGAATCCCCTCCCAACATGTTATATGAAGCAATATCACCCTAATTCCAAAACCAGGAAAGGACCCAACAAAAAGGAAAACTGTAGGTCAATTTCATCAGTGAATATCTGTGCAAAAATATCCAATAAGATCCTAACAAACAGGATACTGCTACACATTAAAAAATTATACATCATGATCAAGTGGGTTTTATTCTAAGGAGTCAAGGTTGTTTCAACACACATAAATTCATAAATGTAATTCACCACATTAATAGAACCAAAACAAAGACCACATGATTCTCTCAATTGATGCAGAAAAGGAATTTGACAAAATTCAGCATCCTTTTCAGACAAGAACATTTAACTAAATAGTCATAGATGGGACACTTCTTAAACTGATAGAGGCCATCAACAACAAACCTACAACCAATATCACATTGAATGGATTAACATTGAAAGCATTTCCACTTAGAACTGGAATCAGACAAGGATGCCCACTATCACACCTGCTAGTCAACATAGTGATAGAAGTCCTAGCTATTAAAATCAGGCAAGAGAACGAGATAAAGGGACTTCAAATAGGGACAGAGGTGGTCAAACTGTCATTGTTTGCAGATGATGTTTTACTTGGGACACCCCAGGGACTCAACTTCAAAACTCTCAGAATTGATCAGGAAATAAAGGGACATCTCAGGATGCAAAATCAATGTCCACAAATAAATAACCTTCCTATATGGCAATAACAGTCAAACTGAAAATCAAATTAAAGACATAATATTCTTCACAGTATTTATTCCAAAGAAAATGAAATACCTGGGAATATCTAACAAAGGATGTGACAAATCTCTGTAAAGAGAAATATGAAACTGTAAGAAAAGAAATAGAAGATGTTAACAATTGGAGGAACATACCATACCTGTGGCTGGGAAGAATCAACATTTTTAAAATGTCCGTACTACCCAAATCAATCTACAGATACAATGCAATCCCATCAAAGCACCAATATTATACTTCTTTGAGGAACTTGAAAAATAGTACTTTGTTTCGGAATCCCCGAAAAACACAAATAGCCAATATCATTTTAAGAAACAAAAGCAAATCTGGAGGCATCATGTTACCATAGTTCAGGTTATACTACAAGTTTATAGTGATCAAAACCAACATGGTAATGGCACAAAAATAGAAATATAGATCTGTGGAATGGAATAGAGAACATAGAGATGAACCCAGCCACATGCTGCCATCTGATTTTTGATAAACTAAAAAAAAAAAAAAAAAAAAACCAACCAAAAACAGGCACTGGGGAAAAGAATCCCTATCTAATAAATGGTGCTAGGAGAAATGATTAGCTACATGTAGAAGACTGAAATTGGACCCACATCTCTGACCATAAAAAATTTAAATTTAAGACATGGCACAATAAAAAATTCTAAAAGAAAGAGTGGGGAAAGCATGTGATAAAATTGGCCTGGGAAAACATTTTATGAAGGAGACCCCCTTTGGCAATTGCAGCAACACCAAAAATAAACAAATGGGACATGATCAAGCTAAAAAACATCTGCACAGCTAAGGGTACCACAACTAAAGCAAACAGACAGCCTTCAGAATGGGAGATTTTGCATACTATACATTGGTAAAAGGGCTGATAACTAGAATCTATGGGGAATTCAAATTAATCAACAGGAAAAAAAGCAAACAACCCCATTTAATAGTGGGTAAGAGAGTTGAAGATAACAAACAAATGGCTAACAAACAAAGGAAAAAATGCTCATTGTCCCTAATCATCAGAGAAGTGCAAATCAAAACCACCTAACTCCAATGAGACTAGCCCACATCATAAAATCTCAAATCTGCCATGGGATGTGGAGAGAAAGGAACACTTTTGCAGTGCTAATGGCATTGCAAATTAATACACCCTATATGGAAAGAAGTATAGGGAATTCTCAAAGAACTAAAAGTGGACCTTCCATTTGATCCTGGAATCCCATTACTAGGTATCTACCCAAAAGAAAAAAAAATAATTTTACCACAAGGACATTTGCACCAGAATGTTTATTGCAGCTCTAGTCATCATTGCCAAAATGTGGAAGCAACCCAGTGCCCATTAACAAACTGTAGTATAGTATACCATGGAGCACTGTTCAGTCATAAGAAAAGATGGAGACTTTGCATCTTTTGTGTCTACCTGGATGGAGTTGAAACACATTCTTCTTGTAAAATATCACAAGAATAAAAAAAAATACAATGTACTCAAAACTAATATTAAGCAAATACATAAATAACTGCACGCCCACATGAAGGAAAAACCCAAGTATTGTCTAGCAAGATGGATGGGAGAAGAGTAAGGGTATTTGGTGGGATCTCACCTAATGTGCACAACGTGAGGGTGGTCAGTACCGCCCTCCCCTCCATGAAGGGCTCAACTACAACTTGAACTTGACCTCAGAAATTAAAACAATGTAACCTGAATATTTGTACCCTCATATTAATCTGAAATTAAAAAATAAATAAGCAGAATATATACAAGGTGGCCAAATATGAGTGGCATACTTTAATAACTTGCTGTCCTTTATACCATCAAATATGTAAGAGAAAAAAATCAAGTTCTACCAATAGTAATAGTATTAAAATTCTTACAGTAATGAAACAAACTCATGAATAAACCCAACGAAAGATGCATAAGACCTCTTTACGTAATTTTGTAAATTATTATTAAATATGAAAATAAATAAATGGGGAGACACACTTAATTATTACTTGAGGTGAGAAATCCATATTATAAATAGTTGATTCTACTAAAAATTAATCTATAAATTTAAATTAATCACATTCAAAATTCCAACAGGTTTTTAAAAATGGAATGAACAAGCTGATATTAAAATTCATTTAGAAAATAAATTTGTAAATGTAGTGAAGATGATATTTATAAATAACAAAGATGGATATATATTTTTTCTTACCAGTTTTGGAAACATTATAAAGCTATAGTAACTAAGAAATGTGTTAATGGTGTAAGAATATACAGCGGAACAGAAGAAAGTCCAGAAACAGCCATGTTTATATGGGAACTTTGAGATGCTTCTTTTTTTCTTGCTATGACTTTCTGGTATTTTTGAGATTAAAAGATCATTGTGTCAATGGATGGGGTAGAGAGTTATTAGAAATTTCCAAAAGTGATAAAGCTACTTTAAATGTTATTTCCCACTCTCAGACTTTAATTGTGGAAATTTTTCTTCCTTTCCTAAGATGATGATTCTCATAAAAAAAAAATTAAGAACATAACCAGAATTATATGTTAAAGGAAGATCTTGTCATTGCCCAATGTCTCATGGGAAACTGAAGTAATATCTCTAAAATAAGGTCATTTTGATTATATTAACATTTTGTTTTATTTCGTTTTTTAATCTTAGGGACTGCAGTTATGGGTCCTCCTGGTCCCCCTGGATTTCCTGGAGAAAGGGGTCAAAAAGGTGATGAAGGTCCACCTGGAATTTGCATTCCTGGATCTCCTGGACTGGATGGAAAACCTGGGGCTCCTGGCCCTCCAGGGCCTCCTGGCCCCCCTGGCCCTCACATTCCCCCCGGTAAGCTATTTTTTTCTCCTGTTAAGTTCTATTGTTGTTTTTGTTTATTTTATTTGTAAGGGAATCTAGTTGAAGTTTGGCATCATTCTTCATGTTCTTGATATCCAAGAGATTCTACTGCTGCTTGTACTTTGGGTTTTGGGTGATGTTTTACATTTGCTCTTCATATGGTGTTCATTATCAACAATATTATGTCTGTCTTTTATACTAAATGGGTCTTTTTTCCAGCTTGTCATGTTTTCATTTTGCTTAGTCTTCTGTATATTTCACAGTTAGTTTGCTATCCATGTTTATCTTACTCAGGTGAGGAGATATGTGAAGCAGGCCCTCCAGGCCCTCCAGGGTCTCCAGGTGATAAAGGACTCCAAGGAGAACAAGGAGTGAAAGGTTTGATCTCCAAGCATATTAATATCTTTATTCACTTTTTTCTT
Source organism: Otolemur garnettii (assembly GCF_000181295.1). Taxonomy (NCBI): domain Eukaryota; kingdom Metazoa; phylum Chordata; class Mammalia; order Primates; family Galagidae; genus Otolemur; species Otolemur garnettii. The sequence continues at coordinate 2,579,173 of NW_003852550.1, forward strand.
TCCAATCATCAGCAAAATCCCCCAATATCCTCCATCATACCTTAGCCATTCACTCCCAAGACCATGTCATTCCCAGTAGTGTTAACACTTGCATGATCGTGATTTCTTAAATCCCATTTTTTGATTACTCTCCTCCATCATTCTCACTACCTCTAAGAACATGACTCCAATGTTACTTCAATACCACTGAGACCTACTAACTTTGACTAGCCCTCAACTTTTTGATGTCCTTTCTTCTCTCAACCTAGCTTTAAATTCCCTGATCAATCATTGTAATCATTACAATGTATAATTTTTTTTTACTCCTTTGCCCTTTAATGAATTCACTTGGAAAAAAGGCATAGCCCTGATAATTCCAATTTTTCACATCTTCTGAGCCTTTACCTTCTCTTCTTTTTAAACTTTTACTATTTCATCCCCTATTCTCATTTTAAGATTCTTACCTTGCTTCCTTCTTCACTGACCAATTGAAGTAATACCAGGAGAACTTTCACATACTGCCATCACTACATGTTTGTACCTACTTCCATCTGTGCCTCCATATTTTGCCTTCGTGCTTGTTACTGGTATTGCTCCTATCTAAAGCTAATTCTTGTTCCCCAGTGATTTTTCTTCTAGAATTTTTGCCTCTTCCACATCATCAATTTTTGCCTTTCTACTGGTTCATTCTCAGCAGCATACAAGTATGACTTTTTCACCCATCTAATACTTACAGGAATCCCATTTTTTCCTGCCATTTACTGCTCAATTCTTCTGTTCTGGTTTGCAGTAGAATTCCTTTCCAATGTACACACCCCTATTATGAAACTAATTTATACCTTTTATATGAAAGCTATAACCTAATAACAGCCTAAGACTACAGGGAGGGGGAGGGAGAGGGGAGGGGGGATTGGGTGGAGGGAGGGGGATTGGAGGGATCACTTCTGAGGTTTATCTTACAAGGGTACAAGTGAATCTTACTAAGAGTAGAATGTGAACGTTTTAAAACAATAACTAAGAAAATGACATGAAGGCTATGTTAACCAGTTTGATGGAAGTGTTTTGGATTGTGTGTGAAAACCCCACACTGAACCCCAGAAGTGCATTAATGTACATAGTTACCATTCAGTTAAAAAAAAAAAAGAATTTTCCACTCATGATCTCCTTCCATTTTCTCTTAAACATACTTCAGTCAGGATGCAACCCCTCACCCCATACTGCCTACCACTCCACAGATGCTGGTTAAAGTCACCAGTGGACTATATTCTGCTAATCCAAATGTCAAGTCTGTCTTTTTCTTACTCTTTATTCTGTTCTATTGTTTCATTTATCTTTCCTGGCACCAATACCAGACTGTCATAATTACCATAGCTTTATGGCAAGTCTTGGATATTTTAGATTCTTTGCATTTTCACATGCATCTTAGAATTATGTATCCAACTTTTAATATTGAAGTGCCCGTGGGTTCGGTCCTTGTTCCTCTTCTCTATCTAAACAAATTTGTACATTATTTCTCATATTATCTACTTGCCAATAACTTATGAATTTATATCTCCAGTCCAGAGATAATTCTTTTCCTTTAGTTTTATATGTCTAACTGCCTATTCAATATTTCAAACTTGATATCCTAATTAAGTTAAAGTTCTGATTTCTACAACCTCCTCCCACATACTTGGCTCACTGACTTCATACTTAAAAATCCTGCCACTGTAGCCTTCTAGTTGCTTGCACTTAAAACTTTGGAGTTGTCCTTGATTCACATCTTCTTTTATATTCCAGATATGATCTATGAGAACATCTCATTGGCTCTGCTTTCAGATATGTTCAGAATCTAACCAGTTCTGAGCACCTTCATTGCTGTCACCCTAGAATCAGCCACCACCACCTCTTTCCCTGTCCCAGCTTGTTTTAGTTCTTGTGACCTCTGCCCCTATCTGCTAATATGGAATATTTACAACAGCCCCTAAGGGATGGCAGCTTCTCAGCTCTGCTTGGGCCCCTCAGTGTGGTGGGGGCCCAAGATTACTGCAGCAGTTGCATCCCAAAGAGGAGGGTAAGAGACTGACCCCACCAGTGGTTTTTCTGTGTAGTATTTGTTTATGTAGGACAACTGAACATACAAAAAGAAACCATCAATGGAGGATCAATCCCTCATTGTAGTGGTATGCAACTACTGTGGTAGTTACCCTGTTTGATCATTGTCCTGAAATTCTATGCTTAACAGAGCAGCTAGAGTCATCCTTTAATTAATTAATTAATTTCAGATTAATATGAGGGTACATACAATTAAGTTCCATTGTTTGCATTTGTAAGGTAAAGTCCGAATTGTAGTTGTGAACATCACCCAGGAAGTATGCCGTATAATCCTACATTGTACCTGTTAGGTAGGAACTTACCAAGCCATCTCCCTCTTCCTGCCTTTTTGAACTTAATTGAATTTTTCTTTTAAAAAGTCGTCTTTTTAAATCTTAAGTTGTATCGTGTTGCTTTTCTGTTGAAATCTTTCTACTAGATTCTTATTTCACGCACAGTAAAAGCCACAGTTTTTACTGTGACCTATATGATGTTTCATTATATGCTATTTGTTATAAACTATACATTTCTGATCTGGTTCCTCTTCCTCACTCTGCTCCAACAACCTGGTTTGCTTGCTGTTCCTTGTGTATGCCAACTGTGGCTATGCTTTCTGCTTGGACTGCCCTATACTTGTTTTGCACATGTCATGATCTTTAAGTTTTTTTTTTTTTAAATCCTACATCATCTTCTCAATGAGCTCTATTTGGACCATCCTATCTAAAATTTCAGCCTTCCACTCATCCTTGGCATACCCAGTCCTACTTGCCCACCTCTATTTTTTTTATAAATCTTAAATCTTTTAATATTATATTAAGATAGCTAATCTATATGACTTAATAATTTTACTTTCATTAACTTGTTATCTCTCCAACTGGTAGAGTGTGAGCTCCATGAAGACATGAATTTCCATCTGTTATGCTTACCAATGTATCACAAACACCTGTAACAGTTCTTGGCACATAATAGGCACTCAGTAAACAGTTGTCAAATGAATTGATTCATGATATAGGCTTCTCTAACCACACTGTTAGGTAGAAATGTTGTCCCTTAGTGCTAACTTCTTTAGAATCTATCTAAAGAAAATATGCTTACCTCTTCCAGTAACATTCTTTTCATTATGATTTCACTAGGTGACAAAGGTGATACCTGCTTCAACTGTATTGGAACTGGTATTTCAGGGCCTCCAGGTCAACCTGGTTTGCCAGGTCTCCCAGGTCCTCCAGGTAAAACCTTCTTCCTCAGGGTAAACTCCTTAAATTTCTGGCTAGATTTTAGTGAGCTTATAGTTTTAGAGTATTGCCAGTTTCTCATTTTATAACCAGTCATTCATATTTCTAAATAATTAAGTATGAAATGCCTGTGTTTGAAATAAATTTTGCTCTTATTTCTAATGCCTAAAAGCTACCAACATTTCTATTAAAGTATTCTGACAGTATTATTCCAAGAACTATATCATTCTTTTTTTCCATATGGAGAGGGAAATAACTTATACAGAGTCAGGGTTCTTTCTTCCAGAAAACTGGGGAAATTTTTCATAATTCTTGGCCCCTGAGTATAGTTTCCAGTGATAGAACTTCTAGTCATTAGGGATGTATCACATGTTGTCATTAGTCATTAAGGAAGAGGATTTCTATTGGAGCTTGGCAACCAATAGTCAATATTCCTCTCTCCCTTTATAACTCCTCCCTCTCCATTTCCAAATCAAAAACATATTTAATATCTATCTTACCAACAACTGTTTTACTTAAATGCCGCTTGGGATATTCCAATATTATATTTTCTTGAGATCATACTTTATGTCTGAGTCAGGGCTGAGAATAGACACCATATCTTTTACTTTTCTGTCTAGTGTATTTACCAAGGACTTTAGTTCATTTGGAGCTTGGGAATGCTCTCAGCAAGTCTCATAGATGCCACAGGAAGCTAGTAATCTAGACTTGTACCAACAATCTAGTGGTTCTCAAACTTAGGAGTGCATTAGAATCACGTGGAGGGCTTATTAAAACTCAGACTGCTAAACCCCAACCCCAAAATTTCTGTTTCAATAGATCTGGAGTAGGGGTTCAGGAATCTCTAGGTTAGGCAAAGTGGCTAGGGCCTTTAATCCTAACACTTTGGGAGGCTGAGGTAGGAGGATCACTTGAGGCCAGAAGTTCTAGACCAGCCTGAGCAATAGTAAGACCACCATCTCTGCAAAAATAGAAAAATAGCTGGGAGTGGTAGCACACACCTGTAGTCCCAGCTATTCAGGAGCCTGAGGCAGGAGGATTACTTGAACCCAGACATTCAGGTTGCATTGAGATGATGATGCCACTCCACTCAACTCCAGGCAATGGAGTGAGACCCTATCTTAAAAAAAAAAAAAAAAAGAATTAGCATTTCTAACTAGTGATCAGGTGGTGATGATGCAGTGGTCCAGGGATCTATTTGGAGAACCACTGCTGTAGTAACATTTCCTGAGCTCCAAATGTTTCTCATAAACCAAATTTTAGGGAATGACAAACCAAAAAAAGGATCAGTGAGGATCTAGGAAAGTTGTATAAGTCAGAAAAAAGATATGCAGATTTTTTTCCTTATCTCCTCCCCTTGACAATGGAATGGTTTTAGGCTCCCATACAACTCTGTGCTTAGTATTTGAAAACTGCAGGTTCTGAGAAAGGCTGATCTGTAGATAGAAATATCTAAGAATACAATGTTGTATGTAACATGAAATGTTAAATTTATTTGAAAGAAAAAGTGATTTCCTCATTTTAAGAATATAAAAGAGGAAAATTTAAATGTGACTTCAATAAGATTGAATGGGGTTCTTATTTTAACAACTTGACTTCCTGACTTGCTGATTTCTATATGAGCTTTGTCAGGGTTCAAGCTGAAAGCTCACATTATCGTGTGTGTGTGTGTGTGTGTGTGTGTGTGTGATGTTTGTGTGTATGTTTGTTAGGATCTCTTGGTTTCCCTGGACCGAAGGGTGAAAAAGGAGATGCTGGTGCAACCGGTCCCAAAGGATTACCAGTAAGTTTTGAGTATAATGTAGAGCAAACAGAAGTAGAAGGAAGCCATTTACACCTTGATTTTTACTTATGTATATATATTTGTATTTGTATCTACATCTATCTTTATCTATCTATCTATGTATATATTATAGTTTTCTATTAAATGTATTTAATTCCTTGGCTCTTCCTTACTCACATGCCTCTCTCAATTCAGTCCATTGTATACCAAAAGTTATTAGGTGAGTTGATGGGGTAAACTGGAGAGAAGAAAGTGTTAGAAGAAAAGAAACTGATTTTCTCTTTCCTCTTCTTTCTTTTTCTACTGCTTCCTTTTTTTACCCTCCCCAGGGAATACCAGGAGCTCCAGGTGCTCCAGGCTTTCCTGGATCTAAAGGTGAACCTGGTGACATCTTCACTTTTCCGGGAATGAAAGGTGACAAAGGCGAATCAGGTGCCCCAGGAGCTCCAGGGCTTCCTGGTTTACCTGGCACCCCTGGACAAGATGGACTGCCAGGGCTTCCTGGCCCCAAAGGAGAGCCTGTGAGTTGATTTGATATTCTTCATTTTGTGATGTCATATTGTCATTTTGAAATGTTTCCTAAATTAATACAGAGGATGAGCCCGGGGCTGAGATAAACAGCCATTCAAAGCTTAAAAGACTATAATTATATAGAATGATACATTGTTACTGTGTAGGATTTCTTCACTATCCTTTTGTCTCAGTTGCTTTATAAACTTCTTTTCCTTAACCAATTACTATATTGAGTAATATTGGCTATGAATAGATGAGTAGTAGGTTAAGATGTTTATGAGTCAGTATGTGATTCCTTCTCTCTTATTCTGTGTATCCTTGTCTAGGTTTAGACCTAACAACTAAAAATATAACTTGGTTTTTATATATGGTGAGTTTACACATTAGCATGAGTAGATGGCCAGGTTAAATATGCCACTGAGTCAAAATATTGACCATAAATGAACAGTATCATTTTGTGTATAACACACAGCCCAGGATATTTAGATAGGAAATGATATTTTATATTAGCTAGACTATAACCTTATTGAACTTATACTAGGTTGTAAGCTTCATGACATCAGACATTTTTGTTCATTTTAATTTTCTGTTTTATTACCAGTACTTTGCACATAATAGGAACTCAAAAATATATGTTAAAGGAATAAATAAGTAATCACATATAGAATCCCATAACCCCACTCATTTATACAGCTTTTAAGAAGAACTATTTATGTCTATACCCTCTCCCTAGTTGTATTCAGTAATGCCAACCTACAGATAGTTGTTATATCTATGTGTTTCTCTGTTAAAATTTTCCCTTTTTAGGGTGGAATTGCATATAAGGGTGAAAGAGGTCCCCCTGGGAATCCAGGTTTACCAGGTCTCCCAGGGAATATAGGGCCTATGGGTCCTCCTGGTTTTGGCCCTCCAGGCCCAGTAGGCGAAAAAGGCATACAAGGTATGACAGGAAGTCCGGGTCAGCCAGGAATACCAGGTAAGTTTACTATGGTTTGTTGTTGTGTTTAAAATTTGGCACTTAAAAGCAGAAATGTATTTTGGCCACTCTTGGCTTCCTTTCCTGAGAGGTGTATTTCCCTGGGCATGTTTATTTGGACTCTTATGAGCTCTGTAGTAAGGGAATATAATGCGGGTTTTTTAGGTGCAGGGGGGGTTTCTCTTCAAATTTTTTCCATCTTCATTGTGATTGTTACTACTTCTGTTCTTAAGTATATTAAACACAATGCAAGGTTTAACAAATAATTCTAATAGAAGAACACATGTAAATACCACACCCATCAGGAAATAGAACTTTGCCAGCATCTCAGAAACACCCACCCTCCTTTCCATGTCCTTTCATGATCACAGTCACCTTCCTCCTCTCCCAAAGTAACCGCTGTCCTAATTTTTGCATAATTTCCTTTCATTTTCCCTCCTAGTTTTACCAGCTACATATATATTTCTAAATAGTATTTTAATTTTGTTTCTTTTTGAAATTCTATTAATGAAATCATGGGGTAAGTGTTCTTCATGTATAGCTATATCACATTCATTTTGATTATTACATAGAATCCCATTGTATGTATTTATGTATGTTGTATATGTATATGTGTGCATATCACAGTTGATTCATCCATTCTGTTGCTAATGGTCAATTGGGTTACTTATAGTCTATTATAAATAATGTACAGTCATATATATATATGTGTGTGGTCATACATATATGTATATATGTATACTTCTATGTACAGTCATATATATATGTATAAAACCTCTTGGTGTTCATGTGCTCACACTTCTCTAGCAAAGGGTTTGACAAACTATGGCCCATGGACCAAATCTACCCCACCACCTATTGTTATAAATAAATGCTTCATTTGAACACATTCACACTCACTCACCATCATCTGTGGTTGCTTTTGCACCACCACAACAGAGTTAAGTAATTTCTTTTTTTTTCTTTTTTTTT
>NW_003852550.1:2586778-2633346 GCF_000181295.1 Otolemur garnettii
GAGTCTCCTGCCTCCGCCTCCCAAGTAGCTGGGACCACAGGCACCCGCCACAACGCCCGGCTATTTTTTGGTTGCAGCCGTCATTGTTGTTTGGCGGTCCGGGCTGGGGATTTGAACCTGCCACCTTAGGTGTACGTGGCTGGCGCCTTAGCCGGTTGAGCTATAGGCACCAAACCGAGTTGAGTAATTTCTAAAGAGACTGTTCAGATTTCAGAGATTTGTTTTCCTATGAAAGCTATAAATTAGTTTCATAGTAGGGCTGAGTACATTGGATACTTTTTCTTCCGTTCTTGAGATACTTTGCTAAGAAGAATATTTTCCAACTCCATCCATGTAAACAAGGAAGTAAAGTCTCCATCTTTCTTTATGGCTGCATCTCTTAACACAATAACTAAGAAAATGACATAAAGGCTATGTTAACCAGTTGGGTGAAAGTATTTCAAATTATATATAGCAACAGCACTCTGTACCCCATGATAGCATCAGTGTACACAGATATGATTTAATTAAATAAATAAATAAATTTACCTAGATTTCAAAGACTAAAGTAATTACTATTTAGTCCTTTACAGAAAATGTTTACTGATATCTGGGCTACTATATATATATATATATGATTAATATTTTGAGGCACAGCGCATCTTCAGCTTGACTAAATAATCTAAACTATATCCAGAGCAATTGCACCCATTTCTGCTACTACAAACAGTGTCAGAGATTTCTTGTTGCTCTACATTCTCACAAGCCTTTTGATTTGTTGGACTTTTATGTTTTGGCCAATTTGTTGAGTGTGATAGTATCTCATCCCAGTTTTATGTTGCATTTCTCTGATTACATTAAAGTCAAACCTCTCCTTTTCATATGTTTATTGGGCATTTGCATTTCTTTTTGTGAAGTGACCATTCAGGTATTTTGACCATTTTTTTATTGGAACTTTTCTTTTTCTTATTGATTTAGAGGAATTCTTTGTATATTCTGTGTATTAATTTTGAGTTAGCTGTGAATTTTTTACCCATTATTACTTGCTATTTTCACATTCTGTATGGTGTCTTTAATGAACAGAAATGAACTTTAATATAGTCAAAATTATTCATCTTTTCCCTCATTTTTAGCACTTTTTGTCTTGTGTAGGAAATACTTCCTTTTTCTGAGCCCATTCCATGCCCCTGTCTAAAGAAGCATTTTTCTTATTTACTACAATATGATTTTTTTAAGCTCATTGATCTATATTTAAAAATATTTTTATAGGTAACATCTTAATTAGAGTTCTCCAAATAAACAGAACTCATAAGATATATAAATACAGTAAATAGACAGATGAGAGATAATTTATTGGGGAGTTTGACTCATACAATTATTGAGGCTGAGGAATCCCAAGTAGGCTGCCTACAAGCTGGAGAACTAGGGAAGCTAGCAGTGTGGCTCAGTTCAAGTCTTAAAGCCTGAGAACTTGCGTGGCTGCAGGTGCAAGTCCCAGAGTCTGAAGGCCAGAGAACCTGGAGTTTTGATGTCCAAGGGTAAGAGAGGATGGGTTTCTCAGCTCCAAAAGAAAGAGAGAGGGCAGATTCACCTTTTCTCTGCTATTTTTTTTCTATCGGGCCCTCAGTTAATTGGTTTGTGCCTGGCCACATTTGGTGAGAGTGGATCATCCTTTCTCAGTCCACTGATTCAAATGTCAGTCTCTTCTGTAAACACCCTCACAGACATACCTAGAAATAATGTCTTACTAGCTATCTGAGTATCTCTTAATATAGTCAAGTTGACACCTTAAATTAACCATCATATATCTTCTATCATGGAAACTCTTAAAGCTCTCATATCCTTTTTCTCTTTGAAATTTTATCTTTCTGTTTGATATCTTCCTTCAATATGTAACGTCGGATTGTTTTTCTTATAAATTTTTGTTAGCATTTTCAAAAGATCATCAATGATTTCCTTTTTTGTTTCTAACAAAAAGAGATCTCTAGTCATGTAAAAATTTCTCATTCATCACTGATTCACTCTTGTTTTCAGGTCCTAAAGGTGACCCGGGTCAGACCATAACGCAGCCAGGGAAACCTGGGTTGCCTGGTAACCCAGGCAGAGATGGTGAAATAGGTCTTCCAGGTATATGAACATTTTATTTTAAAACATCTTTAATATAATTGGCTTTTTAAAAAAAATCTGAATATTTCCCTTTCCAAAAAACTGCTGTTTCTCCATAGGTGACCCTGGACTCCCAGGCCAACCAGGCTTGCCAGGAATACCTGGTAGCAAAGGAGAACCAGGTATCCCTGGGATTGGACTTCCGGGACCACCTGGCCCCAAAGGTATGTTGGAATGAGTAGCAAGAAAGGTAGGTTAGCTGATTAGTATGATGTTTTCCTTTGATATAATTCACTCAATGAATAAAATATATTAATTGTACTTTTCTTCTGTGTGCTAGAAAGAATATAAATGAATAGTCCTAGTATATATGCACTTTTAGTTCATTATCTTTATCTAAAACGGTTCAGACAAGAAAATATTGATATTGTATATATGCTATAATGATATATAAGCTGAGAAATCATGAGAATTATTATCTTTTGTGTTCACCATTCTGTTCTCTGGGCTTAGAACAGTTCCTGGCACATAGTAAGCACTTGAAAGATATTTGTTGAATTAATGTATTTTATTAAACAGAAAGCAGACTTACTGCATGCGCATATCCAAGCAATGTTTTATCCTAAGTAATATTCTCTTGATTTATTGCAATTTTTAGGGCTGTTGCTTTAGTTCTGCTTTATTTTTCACAGAATTTATTCTCAGAAATGACAAGAGTGCACATTGGTCTGAGGACAGTTTTTAAACATATTCTTATTAATTATACCAAAAGCTTTCTGAAGTGTCAGATTTGATTATATATGTGTTAATATATGGAATTGCTTTTAGCTCATCCAGAATTATATGATAGACCTTTATCATAGTATATCCAGAATCCAGATAAGCAGAAGAAAAGTTCTTCTGTGTTTTCCTGTGGCATTTATTTCTTCATTTAGTTCCATCTTACTATGTAATAGCCCTCATTTTTCTTCAGAAGAGCTTATCTTCTATACATTAGCTGTCTGTGAAAATAATAGGATCATAAGGTAATAGAGAGGGAATATCAGGTATCTGTAAGGCTTGATCCTAACCTAAGTAGTCACATAGCTTGTCATTGTGCTTTCAACATCTTTCTGCAGTTACTAAGCATGATTGGATAAGATGAAAGTATGGGTTTGGGAACTTGGATTTCTTTCTCAAAGTATTTTCTTTTGGGGATTAAAAATGACATAATTTTACAGGTTTTCCTGGAATTGTGGGGCCTCCAGGAGCACCTGGGACACCTGGAAGAATTGGTCCCGAAGGCCCTCCTGGGCCACCAGGTTCTCCAGGACTGAAGGTCTGGTGCATTTTAGTTTATTCCTTCAATTTTTCCTATCTCTCCTGCTTCCCCTATTTCTAGCTCTCCATTTTGTCTTAGGCATCATCTGAAGTCTTTACTGTATAGATAAAACTTAGATGACTGTATTGTCATTTAAAATATTTAACCCCAAATCATCTTGAATAGTCCAAGAGATCATATTTGGAGCAAGGAAAGAATTCTGGACCTTATTTAAATGGTCAATTCTTTGATCAGCTTAGAAAATACAAACACACCTCAGAAATATTGCAAAGTTATTTCCAAAGCGTGTAGTAAAAGTGAATATTGCTAAAAGATGCTAACAATAATCTAAGGCATCAACAAGTTGTATTTTTTTTTTGGATGGTAGAGGGTCTTGCCTCAGTGTTGATGGCTGCTGATTGATCCAGGTGGTGCTTGCTGTAGATTGAAGTGGCTGGAATAACATTCTTAAAATAATGAGGTTTGCTGCATTGACTCTTCCTTTCACAAAAGGTTTCACTGAGGCATGCAATGCTGTTTGACAGCATTTTACCACAATATAACTTATTTCACAAGTGGAATCAATCCCCTTCCTGCTGTTTCTTTATCAACTAAGTTTATAAACTATCCTAAATCTTTTTTTGTCATTTCAAAAATGTTCATAGCATCCTCACCATGAGTGGATTCTGTCTGATGAAACCACTTTCTTTGTTTATCCGTAAGAAGCAGTTCCTCATTCACTCAAGTTTTATTATGAGATTGTAGCAAATCAGTCATTTCTTCAGTCACCACTTCTAATTCTAGGGGTTTTTTTTTTATTTCCACCATAATCTGCAGTTATTTCCTCCCCTGAATTCTTGAACCTCACAAAGTCATTCATGAGAGTTAGAATCAACTTTTTCCAAACTCCTGTTAATGTTGACATTTGACCTCCTCCCATGAATCCTGAATGTTCTTTATGGCATCTAGAATGGTAAATGCTTTCCAGAAGGTTTTCAAGTCACTTTGCCTAGATTCATCAGAGAAGTCACTATCTGTGACAGATATATATATATATATAGCTTTACCAAATGTATTTATTAAATAATAAAACTTGAAAGTCAAATTGACTCTCTGTTTATGGGCTGTAAAATGGATATTTTGTTAATAGGCATGAAAAGAACATTTATTTCTTTATACACTTCCCTCAGAGTTCTTGGGTGACTAGATACATTGTCAATGAGCAGTAATATTTTGAAAGAAACCTTTTATCCTGAGCCGTAGATCTCAACAGTGGGCTTAAAATATTCAGCCATGTTTGTAAATAGATATGCTGTCATTCAGGCTTTATTGTTCCATTTATAAAGCACTGGCAGAATAGATTTAGCATAATTCTAAGGACCCTAGTATTTTAAGAACTGTAAATGAACCTTGGCTTAAACTTAAAGCTGCCAGCTATATTAGCCCCTAACAAGAAAGTCAGCTTGGCTTTTGAAGGTTTGAGGCTAGGCATTGACTTCTCTCTAGACTTAAAAGTCATGGATGGCATCTTCTTCCAATAAAAGATGTCAAAAATCTGTTGTTTAGTGTAGCTACCTTCATCAATTATTTTAGCTAGATCTTCTAGACAACCTGCTGCAGCTTCTATGTCAGCACTTGCTGCTTCACCTTGCACTTTTATGTTACGGAGACAGCTTTGTTTCTTAAACCCTATGAACCAACCTTTGCTGGCTTCCAACTTTCTCTCTTCTGCAAAGAAAACTTCCTCACTTTTCTCAGGCTTCATAGAATTGAAAAGAGTTATGGCTTTGCTATGGATCAGGCTTTGGCTAAAGAGAATATTGTGGCTGATTGGGCCTCCTATTCAGATCACTAAAACATTCTCACATCACCAATAAAGCGTTTTTGCTCTCTTCTCATTCTCCTATTCTCTGAAGTAGCACTTTTGATTTACTTCGAGAACTTTACCTTTGCATTCACAACTTGGCTGATTCTTTGGCACAAGAGGCATAACTGTTGGCCTATCTAAGTTTTTGGCATGCTTTCTTCACTAAGCTTAACCACTTCAGGCTTTTGATTTGAAGTGAAAAATGTGCAAAAAATGTGCAACTTTCCTTTCCCCTTGAATGCTTAGAGGCCATTATAGGGTTAATAATTGGCCTAATTTCAATACTGCTATTAATCAGGGAATAGAGAGGCCTGAAGAGAGAGCACGGAGATGGGGGAGTAGCTGGCTGGTGCAGTAGTCAGAGCATATCTTATATGGTTGCAGTTTGTAGTACCCTCAAAACAATTATAATAGTAGCATCAAAGATCAATGATCACAGATCACCACAACAGGTACAATTATATTAACAATGGAAGAGTTTGAAATATTGCAACAGTTACCAAAATGTGACACAGAGACAGAAAGTGAGCATATGCTATTGGAAAAACAGTGCCAATATATCTGTTCCATACAGGGTTGCTACAAACCTTCAATTTGTCAAACATGCAATATCTGTAAAAGTGTAATTTTTAAAAAAAGCAATAAAACAAGATATGCCTGTGTGACGATCAGCTCCCCAGCTCCCCTGCACATCTCTGTAGAATCACCATCTCTTTTCATCAGGGCCCATGCCTGGGTGACAATTGTTTGAAATGGTACTGAATATCATGTCAAGACCTTTCCATACTGTTGCCCTCTGTCCTAATTCATCCCAGATATATAATGCAAATCACTGCTATTGAGTTAGTAATAACTAATCACTGTGTTGAGTTACTTTCCACTTTTATAATATCTAATCTCAAACTTTCTTCAGTCAACCTCTGGGAAACTGTTGTGGGGTGTAATTTTCTTGATTGTTTCTATACATTTTTCCTGTGCTTAATTTATTTATTAAACTTCCTGTGTTGCACCATAATCATTTATTTTCCATGGAAAAAGCAGTTAACCATGACTCCAGCTCTCATGAGAAAACCCCTTCTCTATTGGTTGATTGTTTTTATTGTAAACATTTTCAAATAAACACAAAAATAAAAGGAATAATACAATGAGTTTTCATATATTCATCACCTAGATTCAGGATTAAGAATTATCATATACACTTCATCTATTTCTTTTTCCTTTGCTTAAATATTATAGCCCAAATCTCAAAATCAATGTCATTTCACTTATAAATGCTTCAAGTGGACATTTTATATTTATTAAAAAAAGCAAAATTCCATTATTATGCCTAGTCAAATTAAAAATAATTATTTAAGATTATTTAACACTCTGTCTATAATCACATTTCCTTACTTGGGTAGATTGTTCTTTCATCTTGCACTCTTTCAGTTATCTCTTTTTTATCTTGAAACCAGTCTAACTCATTTGTTTTTACTAAACCCTGTTTCTCATGCTTCCAAATGTTTTCTCCAATGTACCAATTCCTTTTTATCAAATTATGTTCCTCTCATGGAAAAAAAAAAGTACTACTTTGTAGTTTTTGCTTTAAATTATTTATGGTAAACCATAGTAAGCACTAGGAAAGTCATGAAAGTTTTTTATTGTGTTCTATCATATGTATGCTGAAGGGAGAACCAGGATTTGGATTACCTGGGCTACCTGGACCACCAGGAATTCCAGGTCTCAAAGGAGCACTTGGTCCAAAAGGTGATCGTGGTTTCCCAGGACCTCCAGGTCCTCCAGGACGTCCTGGCTTGGATGGGCTACCCGGACCTAAAGGTATGGAGGCTGTTGCTATTTTTCAACTTGCTTTTAACTTTTATAGAAATTGAAACCTTTGAGAAAGTTTATGAGTAATAAGGCCTTACTGCCCTTGTGTCATTACTATGCTCTTTTTTTGATTCACCATTGACTATTTTTTTCTTTTTTTCATTGTATAGATTATACAATTACATGTGTATAAAAGTAACACTGAACAGTCTTCTTTTCATCCCATTTTTATCTACTCTGCTTCTTACCATCCCCACATGTACCCAGTTTTCAGTTTCTTATTTTCCTTCCAATGATCTATAGAAATACCATTCAATAAGAATATATATTTTTACTTTTCACTATTTCAGACGTGTGGAGGTCTAATAATAGAATAAAGTAACACAAATAAATTTTTTTGTGAAGTAAAGGGCAGTTGCATCTCTAGATAATTGTCTGCACCATTTTACACACCCACCTGCAGTGTTTAAGTGTGCCTTTCTCCCCAGGGCCTTTGAAAGTGAGTATTCTGCCAAACTCTTTAAATTTTGGCTAATAGAAGTTTCTCAGTATAGTTTATGTTTAAAATATTTATGTAAAATTTCAGCACACAGAGAAAGAATTGTGCATTAAACAGGCATGTATCTACTGTCTTGATTCTACAACTACCATTTTATCTCCCTGCCAACAATTTATTTTTAAAATTTTAAAATATACAGTAAAGTAGAAAGAACCTTACAATGACTACTGTATACCCATCACTGATATTCTGTTAACTTTTTACTATTTATACTTTGTCACATATCTGTTTATTCATCCATTGATCTATTTTTGATGCATTTCAGAATAAATTGCAACAATGGTATATTTCTCCTTAAATACATAAGCATACTATAACTGAAATTCTATAGTATAATTCTTTTCTTTTGATATAAAATTCACATTAAATGAGATCCACAGTGTTAAAGATATGTTTACTGGATTTTGACAAAAGCATACATTTATGTAACCTTAACCCCTGTCAAGATACAATCCCAGAAATTTCCCTTGTGCCCTTTTCCAGGCAGCCTGTAACCCAACAATGACAGTGGCAACTGTACTGTTGATGTTTTCTTCACCATGCTTGGTCTATTAATAGAACTCTTTATAAATTGAATTACACAGTATGTACTTTCTTTGTAAGGCTTCTTTCACTTAACATAATGTTTTTGAGATCTGTTTATGCTGTGGTGTTTATCAGTCTTTCAATGAAATTATTGAGCATTTTATTGTGTGAGTACATCCTGGACACCTGGACTGTGTCAAGTTTTTGGCTATTTATTATGAATGACGCTGTTAAGAACATTTTTATAAGTCTTTTTTTATGGATACATGCTTTCATTTGCTTGGATAAATAACTATAAGTAGGTTTGTTGGGTTATAAGATATATGTATGCTTAGTTGTATAAGAAACTACTAATTAAATCTTTTTCCAAAGTGGATGAGCCATTTTAAATTCACATCAATATGATATGAAAGTTTCTCCAATTTTGGATTTTTTGTACATATGTGGTAGTATTTTATTCTGGTTTTAATTTACATTTTCCTAATGACTAATGATATTGAGCTCTTTTTTTATGTACCTGTAAACTATTTACACATTCAAATATTTTGTCCAATTTAAAATATAGGTTGTTTCCCATTTTATTGTTAAGTTGGAAGTGCTCTTTATATGGCCTACGTTGCATCCTTTCTCAGATATGTTTATGCATATTTAATCCCTATCTGGCTTTCCTGTTAATTAATTTTCATAGTATATTTGATGAACAAAAGCTTTGATTTTGTTAAGGTTTCATTTATCTATTTTTTTTTCTTGCAGTTTTTGGCTGGGGCTGGGTTTGAACCCGCCACCTCTGGTATATGGGGCCAGCACCCTACTCCTTTGAGCCACAACAGGCACCACCTCATTTATCTATTCTTCTCTTATATGATATTAATCCCTGTATGTATATCCTAAGAAATGTCTTCCTGCCCCCAAATTGACAAGATATTCTGTGCTTTATTTTATAAACTTTATAGTTGTAGTTTCTAGGTTTAAAACTATCCATCTCAAATAATTTCAGTTCAACATCATTTGTTTAAAATAGCTCTCTTCCCGTTAAATTACATTGGGATCTGTGCCAAATCAAATAATTTTGTATGTATGGGTCTACTTCTGGGCTCTCAATTCTGTTTTATTTATATTTTTTACTTTTCTTAAGCCAGTACCACACTACCTTTATTACTGCAGGTTTATAGTAAGACTTGAAGTGTACTACTAATGTAACCAGCCAACTTTTGTTCTTTTTTAGCTATATTAGATCTTTTGTCATTACTATTAAGGTGGCTTAAATTTGTGTGTCCCTTGCTAAGAGTGAGAGTGACCACTTTTTCATAAGCTTAAGGGCCATGTGTATTTTTTCCTATAAACCACTGATGTCCTTTATGTATTTCTCTATTGGTTTCCTCTACCTCCTCAAATTTGAGTTCCCCAATTATATACAGGGATAGAATTAGCATAGCTAGTTTGGTAATTTTGTTTCCTTTTGATTGACAAGGAACTAGAGTCTCCTGGTCAATGTTTTGTTTTCTAAAGAATTATCTGAAAAGGTCTGTGCTACTGAAACATGTTATATTGATCCCTATTAAAGCAGTAAGACAGCCCAGACCAATTCTAACTAGGCTAGAGATTTTACCAGAAAAAGCCCCAAAGTGGCCCACGACAAACTCTTCTTAGATAAGCTCTTGTAAAAATACCTATTTTTGATTAACAATCCTGGTCATCTGTGTAAACTATCATACTCAAAGTTACAGGCAGTGTTTATCTTTCCCAGCTATAGACCTGTGACCCCTACCCCAATTGCAGGTAAAGATATTCTGAATGATAAGATTGGTGACAATTTTCTTATAGAAATTACCAACTCATCTTATTTTGTTAACCTATGTCCTGGAGATAGGAGTTGTGAAGAAATAGGTTGAAGCCTATTTTAAACATGAACTTTTTGTCAAACATTTGGCTGATCTTTATGGAAATCTGGGATTCCCCACATTGTAATAGGAATTATTCTCAATTACTAAAACCCCAGGACAGTTCTTAAGTTGCTAAAAGAGTGTTTGAGATATTCTGCATGTAAACATTTACTATATTCAATCCTAAGTAATACATGAATCACTAGAAACATAAAAGCATAGACTTTAATCTTGAAGATCTCAGAGATGGCTGTCTACTGCAAGAAAATCTGGGCAGCCTAACCATAATAGTGATTATCTTAATGGGAACTTATATGAAAATGTATCATTAATGTTTAAAATCAGTAAACCACTGTCAAAACTCAGCAAGCAGATCACAATAAAAATGTAGCTACTAAACACATTTACACCAGTGGCTGGTTATTAGAACTCAGTAACTAAATTGTAGGCAAGGTTGGTATACAGCAATGTAATTGTTTTACAGCAATGTAATGATCAAAAATTAATAAAGATAATACCCATCAGGAAATATTTATATGAAGAAGAAAATGTGCTTAAGGCTAAACATTAGAATCAGATTATACAAAAAAAGGAAAAAAATAAGATGACTTTGGAAGCATTCCATTTATCTCATTTATTACTGTCTTTTAGGATCTCATCTACAATGCCTGGGAGGTTTTATATAGAAGGTGACAGTTGAACTGAGTCTTAAGGGAAGGGTGTTCCAGGCAGGAGAAATAACAGAAAGATATCATTGTGATGAATAGAATGGTGCACTTAGACATATTGAAATATATCTATACACACACATATAAAATATACCATACCAACAAAATCTATCATACCAATATGACAAACAACTACATACCTATAAATTTGACAACTTGGATTAAATGGACAAATTTCTTGAAAGATGTGTGTTTTTTCAAATAAAGTTTGTAGCTAAATACCAAGCAACAAATAAAACTATAGGTCCACAGGACATCACTGGTGAATTCTAACAAACATTTAAAGAAGCAATAGCACCAATTCCACACAATTTCTTCTTAAAAATAGAAGTGGGTAGATCGTTTCCTTACCATTGTGTGAGGCCAGCATTACCTTGATATCAAAACCAGGCAAAGATATTGTAAGAAAAGAAAAATGAAAAATAATTTTAAAAAAAGAAAAGAAAAATATAGACAAATATCTCTCATGAACATAGATGTAAAACTCCTCAAGAAAATATTGGCAGATCAAATCTAGCAATGTATAAAAGATAGTACACAACAATCAAGTAAGGTTTAATCCTCAGAATGCAGGCTGGTTTGACATCTGATAATCAGTCCGTGAAATTTTCCATATCAGCAGTGTAAAGGAGAAAAACTATATTGTTGCATCAATAAAAGCAAAACTATTCAAAAAATTATTTAATAAAATTTAAGATCCATTTCTGAAAAAAAATACTCTCAGAAAATTAGAGTAAAGAAGCATGATAAAAGACATTTTCCACATACTTGAACTATTACATGTATTTATTTATTTATTCATTTTATTTATTTTGTGAGACAGAGCCTCACTATATTTCCCTGGGTAGTGTGTCCTGGTGCCACAGCTCACAACAACCTCAATCTCTTGGGCTTAAGTGATTCTCTTGCCTCAGCCTCCCAAGTAGCTGGGACTACAGGCACCCACCACAATGCCCACCTATTTTTTAAATTTATTTTTTATTTTATAAAGAATGCTCAAAACTCAATAATATGAAAACAAAAAAACAGTGTTTTAAAATACAGTTGGGAAAATTGGCAAATGTTTTAACTTCACCAAAGAAGACATCCAAATGGCTAATAAACATGCTCATGTAGGGCAGCACCTGTGGCTCAAAGGAGTAGGGTGCCAGCCCCATATGCTGGAGGTGGTGGGTTCAAACCCAGCCCCAGCCAAAAACTGCAAGTAAATAAATAAATAAATAAAGATGCTTATGTAAAGATGCTCAAGATAGTCAAGTGTGGTGGCTCACACCTGTAATCCTAGGACTCTGGGAGGCCAAGGCAGATAGATTGGTTGAGGTCAGGAGTCAGAGACCAGCCTAAGCATGAACAAGACCCCGTCTCTGCTAAAAAATAGAAAAATTAGCTAGGTGTTATGGCAGGTGCCTGTCGTCCTAGCTACTCAAGAGACTGAGGCAAGAGGATTGCTTAAGCCCAGGAGTTTGAGGGTGCTGTGAGCTATGATGCCACACACTCTAGCCTGAGGCAACAGTGTGAGTCTCCCCCAAAAAATAATAAATTAATAAATAAATCTCAATATAGTTAGTCATCTGGGAAATGCGACTTAAAACTATAATCAGGTACTATTATGTAATTATTAGAATTGGCTTAAATAAAGAAGTAAGACTGACAATACTTAGTCTATCCGAGATGCAAAGTAATTGGAACCCTCATGTATTGCTTGTTAGTATGCAAAATGATACGGCTACTTTGAAAACCAGTTTGATATTTTCTTATAGAGTTAAACATAGGCTGTCTATGTGATAAAGCAATTCCACTTCCAAGAAAAAAGCAAATCTTCACACAAAAACCTGTAGGTTAGTATTCATAGCAGCTTAATTCATAATCATTAAGAATTGGAAACAGCCCAGATGTCCTTCAAAGGATAAAAAGATTAACAAAATACAGCATATTCATATGGAGGAATCTTGAGCAGCAGTAAAAAGTAACTACTGATACACACAATAATATGGATGAATTTTATATGCATTATATTAAGTGAAAGAAGACAGGTTATATATTGTATGATTGTATTTATATTGACATTCTAGAAAAGGAAAAACTGTAAGACATAAAATAGAGCAGCAGTTGTTAGGGAATTGGGACATGAGAAGGAACTGACTGTAACAGCGGTCCCCAACCTTTTTGGCACCAAGGGACTGGTTTCATGGAAAACAGTCTTTCCATGGCCTGGGGTTGAGGGGCCGGTTTGGGGATGATTCAAGTGCATTACGTCTCCTCCTCAGATCATCAGGCATTAAATTCTCATAAGGAGCATGCAACCTGGATCCTTCACATGTGCAGTTTCCAGTAGGGTCCCTGGTTCTGTGAGAATCTAATGCAGCTGCTTATCTGACAGGAGCTGGAGCTCAGGCAGTGATGGGAGTGATGGGGAGCAGTTGTAAATGCGGATGAAGCTTTGCTCACTCTCCTGCACTCACCTCCTGTTGTGCAGCTCAGTTTCTAACAGGCCATGGACTGGTATCTGTCTGGACCAGGGGTTGCAGTCCACAGAACAGGGCACAGGGACCTTTTTGGGTTGGTGGATATGTTCTCAATCTTGATTTCAGTGGTGGTTCTGTGACCGTATACCTTTGTGAAACCTTATCAAAGTATACACTAAAAAGAGTAAATTTAGTACATGTGAAAATTTTAAAAAGTGGGGGTGACAGAGGGACAGGCAGAAGATAGAGGAACAGTAAAGTTTCTAATGTCAAAGAGAAGTTTTACTGAAGGCAGGAGAGGCTTGAGCATGTTCATAGGCCACACCCCCAAGTTAGTAAAAAGAAAGGTATTGAGGGTTATTTACTTTCGAATACAAGTCATTTGAAAATATATTTTAAACTTATAAATGAGTACTTGCTTGGGCTATAAGTAGAAGGAATGTGCGATTTGTAACCTTTTATACTACTTTGTGAGGTTGATTTAAGTACTGAACTAGTGCTCAGCGTATGTTAAATTACGAGGGTATAACTATACTTATGTGTACTTTTCTTGCTAAATGAATGACCAGGGCTTCAAGAGTAGTGATTCAGCTATCTTTGTTTTTAATATCTAAACCATATTTCTTAAAGGTGATACTGGGCTAAATGGACAACCTGGACCAATGGGACCTCCTGGGATGCCAGGAATAGGTGTTCAAGGGCCACCAGGACCACCAGGGATTCCTGGCCCAATGGGCCAACCTGGTAAGATGGGAATAAATGTGTATTTTGTAATATCCATAATATATAAGCTGGTTAACTCATCAATAAAGTGAAACCTATGTAACAGTCTTCCAGAAAACAGTTTTAAGAGGTAATACTTCTATGTGTATGATTTTGTAAAAATGAAAAAATACAGGGCACAGCATTAAGAGCTACTTTAGTCCCTGCTATTGCCCCTGGCTTGTTTATCTGAAATTGATCTGTTTCCAATAATGCAATTTAACAACTGCAGTATGTTACTATTGATATATAACTGTTGAGCTAGACATATTTTTGAAGCATAGACACTAAAAATTTCTAGTGTTGGTCATTTCAGACCTGAGTAACCGTATAACATGAATAGACCTTCATTTGTGGAATCTCTTAACATTTCTTAGCACATAAGAACTACAGTTAGGGGTCATCAAAAATATACTATGAAATACATATTTTAAGCATTCTCATTTCCTTTTCTTTTTTTAAAAAAAAATAAATGAGTTGATTTTTTTCATCTTTTTTCTCAAGCCAGCAATCACTTTACAACTCATCAGCACTCTAAATGTCTCTTTTAAATATTTTTTATTGGATACTAAAAGGTTTTGTCAACATGTAACCTAATGAATTTGCCTCTATAGATGGAAAATCATATGATTTCTCTTAAGTTTGTGTGAGAGCATATTGAGTTTATGGATTCTAAGCCATCTGGTGATATGAATTCTTATTATCTTAATCTAGGCAGGCATAGAAAGGGCCACCCTGGGGCAAGCATTATGTTATTGCAAAATACTGTAATAATTCATTAAATTAAAACAAATGTGGAGCATTTGATTATTCTTTAATTCACTGGAATGCATCATAAGGCTTAAACACATAGTACGGATGTACAATATACATACATTTACTTGGAAACAATGGAAACATATTTACTGACCTTAAATGCCAATAGATATTTTGCTAGTTGTTAGGCTAAAATGTAGTAACAGCAGTTAACAATATAAAAAGTTTCTAACGTAATGTTATTTTTATTTATGTCCTATTTCTAAAAATTGATTTTATGGCATAGTGTACCTTTTTTATAACCTCTGACATATCACGACTGATTTAAAAATAAGAAAACTTAAGAGTGTTGTTTTGAACCAGGTTGTTATAAAATAGCTGCTTCATCGTTTACGGAAAAGCCATTCTGTCCAACTAACATAGCAAAGAGATATTGAGAGAGAAATTATTTTTTAGGTTTCACCATTAAAGGTTTCATCTGCTATTTCACAAAGATGTATAAAATGAATTTATCAGTTCTGTTGTGTTGTCATTTGTTTTGTTTCCAAAAGGTACATGAGGTTTTTGGAAGCATTTTGAATTTTTAAATCACAGCTAAATGAGAATTTAAAAAAGAACATCATTAATACCAATCTGAACTGAATATGAATATGTTTATACATGCTTCAGGCTTTTTCAAAATAGCTAATACTCTGCAATGTTGTTTGTATTCAGTGTTCTCTTTTCCTCTCTCTCAACTTATAGGGATATGCACATATATACATTGATTGATTAATTGATGAGGTCTAGATAGGATGAACAGGAAGAAAAGTAATAATACTGAATTCAACTTCATCTATCTATTCTGTAAATATACGCATTAACATCTACTCTAATTCTAATTCAAGATTTTAACTAATAATAGTAATAATAATTTTTCAACATACAAATGAAGTAAACAGCAACTAGCATGCAAATGTATTGAATTCTCTCTTAAAATAGAAGTGTTCTCAAATCACAATTTTTTTTACTAGAAGATGAATCACATTTTATTTGATACTAGCCACTATATACTCACTATAAACCACAATATTACCTTAGCCCATTCTGTTTAAATATCATAATTTCTTTCCATACATCTGAATAATGGAATGATCAGCAGTACAATTAACAATATCTTGATAAACCTGAGATGCATAAATGGAATGCTAACTATCAGTTTTTCTTATAAGAAGATTAACATACCTGTGTTTCACTTTACAATAGACTTACTACGAAGTATTCTATATTGTCATCTCTCCAGTGTAAAATGTTTGCATTATGCTTTTTAGCTTTTCTTTTGACTCTGCTTTTCTACTGTCATTTAATTAAGCTTTTATTATTTTCCTTTCTCTTTGCCAAGGCAAGCTATAGAGTCTAATACACATTTGTAAATTTAGGTCTCATTAAATATGAATTCCTTATTTAGCCACAGGGAAATAAAAGAAAAAATGCCAAGGGATTAGAAACAAGATGCATTTCATTTTAAGACCTACTAATCTAGGTAAAAGTGGAGGTTGTTGATTCTTGTTATTTGGTTTGGCCACTAGCTAGACAATTACTGCTATAATGAATCCTTTTAGAGAGAAGTGAAGTATACTCTATTCCATGTCCACAGATCAACTTTGACCTGAGCCAAATGTATTGAAATGCCTGCCCAGTCTCAGGATGAGGTGTGTGGTTGAATCAGCCAAAGAAAGACAATATCACAACTAATGTAAATCAGAACAAACAAACATAAAACAACAAAATTCCAGGAAGTATTTGTGATTCTCATAGATAAAGGAGAATGCATTACAGTTGTAAATTTTGAGGGAAAGTATGAAACCCTTGAACAGGGTAGGGTAAGGGAGAGTGTGTGTTTGTGAGTGAGAAAAGGTCTCATATAAAATACACGTTTTTGAAATTTTCCTTTCTTTCCCATTAACTAGCTACATTTGGCTGCCAATAAATGTAGAGAATCTGTATACCCCTATATAGCCTCTGTAGACACATCCATATAGTTCCTATTATTGTAAGGAGATTCAGTAGAACATTTGAATTTATATTGACTTTTTTCATCCTGGATCTTACCAGGATGCCTATTCCTGACAGTATTAATGGAAAAGATCTATGCTTTGAAAAGTACAGTATAATGTCTGTTACTACTACTACTAATAACAATAAAGAAAGAAATCCTTGCCTAGTACATGTAAGTTGTTTGCTCATAGCATCCACTCAAAAATAATGATTTATCTATACTTAACCTGTTACAGTATAAAATATAATTAATTTTTAAATTCTAACTAACCTTTAAATTCCATAACAATTATTTAAAGCAATACAAAGGTCAGAAATAAACAAGAATGTAAAGCTGATCTTCACCAAAAATATTTTTTGTATGTGTAAATATATTATTGTGTCTTCCTTGGCAAATACATTTCACTAATAGACTATCTATATATAAACATCTTAAGAAATGCCTAAAATAAGTTCCTTTACTTGTTCCTAGTATGTGATAACAGTGACTCAAAGTCTCATAGCTTTTATTTGTACAGTTTTATGTTCTAATCTTACATGCTTGGTTTTGTTTACTAACCCAATGAATCTTTTGCACCTCACTTCTACTTGGGTGGCTCAACTTGCTGCTGAACCATAATTCTTTGCCCCAAACTTCAGGTTTACCTGAAGTACCAGGTACTGCTGTTCATTCTCAAAAGCCGTATCTTAAAGTTTTAAACATGGAAAACTAACAAGATTTCTCCAGATTTAAGTTTTTGATTTCTTTCTCTTATTTTGTAGAACTATTTTCTTGGAGCATACTTCAAATGACAAATTATTTATATTGAAAATATAACAATAGGTAGTGATACAAATAGAGCTATAATAGTGCTCATTATTAGGTATTATATTATATTTCACATATATAATAGCGTAAAATCTCTTTCCTTTTTATAGTCTTTTACTATGAAATGGCAGCATTGGAACCATCACGACTGTGCCAACTTAGTGGAATTCTGTAATCTTCAAGGTGAATTTTATGAGCTGAAGGGCATGCTGGAATATGACCTCAAACAGATCTTAAAATCTGAGCATCTTGCTCTCTATAAAAATGATCAGCAATGAATCTTGAACAGTAAAGATAGCTTGTATTATTAAAGGGACACTTGGAATGATCATCTGGCTTAGCCCCCAACTACTAGTCAGTTACAGCATTATTCCCATTCAGCAGATGAGAATCAACAACCTTCAATAACTCACATAGTCTCACAGCTGGGAGGCTTTGGAGTGGAAACTTGCACAACATTTTTAGTGTAATTCTTTTCCCATAAACATAATGTTTTTAACCACTTTCTTCTTGGAGTTGTTCAGTCTTACAGAAATAACAAAGGGTTGAATATTTTTGTAGTATCATTTTCCCCCCTTCTAAAATCCTGGTTGGAATAATGAGGAACAAAGTTAATAACAAAAACAGTAATTCATTATTAAAACAACATGTAAAACAAAGCCAAAATAAAGTCAAAGTTAAATTAAATTTCTGACATTCAGTAATTAATAATTTTTAGGGATCATAGGTTTACTAATAATTTATAATACGGTAGAACAATGCAAGCTCAATTGTGGTCAGTGGACGAGTGTCAAATCATAAACTGTTATTACTCTGCAATGGAATTAGGGCAAAAATTGAGAATAGGCATTTAGAGACTTTTATAGCAATTTAATAGTGTAATTATATTTGTTCAATTCAATATCATAACCCAAAAAAGCAGGCTTTTATTTTGTATGTCTTTGATTTTTTATTTCACCTTTAGTAATTTTTGTTACATTTTATTTTTAAAAAATTAGTCCATGGTTGAATTAGGAATTAAGAAAAGATTAATCCTTTACCAGAAATAATGAGAAGCACTGCCTTGCAGAAATATGCTCGAAAACCCTAAGGCTTGAATTTTCAGTCATTTTATGTACACGATGCCAAAAGTAGCTTTAACTCCCTCTTAGGTTTGGTGAACACAGGATTCTATCACTTGTTTCCTAGAAAAATAACCAGATACATCTTTTAAAGCTGTGCCATTTATTAATATTGATATTATATTAACTAGGTTTACATGGACTACCAGGAGAGAAAGGGAATCCAGGGCCTCCTGGGTTTGATGTTCCAGGACCCCCTGGTGAGAGAGGCAGTCCAGGGATCCCTGGATCACCTGGTCCAATAGGACCTCCAGGATCACCAGGACTCCCAGGAAAGGATGGTGCCTCTGGATTTCCAGGTAATTTGTTTAAAGATTTTCTTGATTTGGACTAATAAAATTAAAACTAACATAACTCTAGTGGATCATTCTGATGTTGCACTTTTTTGGTTTGACACTATCCCTTAAGGAATAGTGTATAAATGTTTCTGATTGTAGGAAACTTACTTCACTCTTTGTACTACACTTTCTCTGTGGAGTTCTAGTAATATATTACTGTGTAACAAACAACTCCAAAATTTAATGATTTAAATTAACCTTTTTTTTTGTTTGTTTTTTGCTCACAGTTTTGTGGGTCAGAAATGAAGGGATGACTTGACTGGGTCATTTATTTCTAACCCATATGACCCCAAGTGGAATGGTTAGGGCTTGAATCACATAACATCTTATCATTCATGGTGTCTCTTAAAATGGCTTGGTCTCCTCACATGATATTAGTATCAGGGGAGTTGCTCTCTTTCCATGGCAGCCAGCTTTCAGTAGAGAGAATCTCAAAAGCCAAAGATGAGTGTTCTACCTGGAACCCCAGGTAGAATCAGCAAGACTCTTTTTTTTTTTTTTTTTTTTTTGAGACAGTCTCATCTTGTCACCCTTGGTACAGTGCTATGGCATCATAGCTCATTGCAACCTCAAACTCTTGGACTTAAATGGTTCTCTTGCCTCAGCCTCCCAAGGACTACAGGTGCCTGCCACAATGCTTGGCTATTTTTGTTGCGGTTGTCATTGCTGTGTACCTCGCCCAGTCTGGGTTTGAACCCGCCAGCCGTAGTGTATGTGGCTGGCGTCCTAACCACTGTACTATGGGCGCCGAGCCTAGCAAGACTTCTTAAGATCTAGCTTTGAGAGTCACACAGAATCATTTTTCAGTGATGAGGCACAGATTCAGCCCAAATTTCAGGAAAGGGGGCTATATATAGGTGTGTATACTGGGAAATATGGTTCACTGGGGGGTCTATCTTTGGAGGTTAGCTACCTGAATGAGTCTCTTTCATGGGTATCAGCAATAGTGGACACTAAGGTCACAACAGGTGAAAAGAGGTAAAACTTAACAGTGCCTTTTCCCTAACCCTTAGTAGTTTTCCACTTAGCATCTTAAAACTTTTTATGTTTCCGAAGTCAAAGAAAGGCAAAATTTACTTCTTGATATTCTTCAAAGGTGCTAAAGGTGAAATGGGTATGATGGGACCTCCAGGCCCACCAGGACCTTTGGGCATTCCTGGCAGGAGTGGTGTTCCTGGTCTTAAAGGTAATGTTCAGAGTTTGCTGCCAGATGCATGTGAGAAAGAAAATTAACCATTGCTTTCTATCAGTAGAGAATGTTTTCTTTTTGGTTTGACTGCTTTAAAATGAGCAGTGCTTAGCTGCATTTTATTTCTATGTGACATGGCATTTAAATAGTTCTTGTTTTCAATTTGGTAACATGCTTATCTTGGATACCATAAAATATAGTAAATACTTAGCTCAAAATAAGAAAATATAGAGGTTATGCTTTTTTTTTTTGCAGTCAGTCTTATCATTTTTAAAGAATTCCAGAAGAAAGAGGGATTATCAATTTGAGTATAAAATTATGTATGCACCCAAGTAATTCATAGACAATAACTAAATAGTGTAAATGTTTTAGGTGGCCAATGCCCTACCCAATTATGAAACATATGAATAATCTTTATGTGCACTAATCCTGGATGGATAAAACTGATCTCCTATGTCTTTCATACATACGTTGATTTTAGGTGACAGTGGCTTACAGGGTCAGCCAGGATTTCCTGGTCCTGCAGGAGAAAAAGGTAGTAAAGGAGAGCCTGGCCTTCCAGGCCCTCCAGGACCAATGGATCCAGGTTTAGTGGGCTCAAAAGGAGAGAAGGGAGAACCTGGTTTACCAGGTGAGTAGATGCATTTATTTATGAATACTTTCTGGTATATCTGAAGTTTAATTGTTAAATAACATGGAAAGCGACTTGCAATACTGAATTCACTAACAAAAAGCACTTAGATGCATCAAATTTTCTTAATGAATGTTATTTTTCACTTGATTCACACTGTTTCATCCATCAACTTTTTTATTTGTATAAATGTAAGGGATAAAAGTGCAAGTCTGTTACAAGGATATATTGCACAGTGGTGAAATCTGGACTTTGAGTATATCCATCACCTGAGTAATGTATACTGTACCCATTAAGTACTTTTTCATCATCCACCTCCCTTACACCCCCTAAACCTCTGAGTCTCCAATGTCTGCTGATCAACTTCTGAATATTTTATTTTAGTTTACTTGTCATGAAGTATGAGGTTTTAAAATAGCTTTAGGCAGTCACCTTCAAGCATTCCAGAAGGTAGTGTAGGATGTGGTAGAGATAGATAGGAAGGCTTAAAGACTTGGAAATTTCAGTGTTTAGGAAATTTGCAGGTCCTTTTTAATTTTTTTTCCCCTTGAAATCAGATGGGAATGCATAGCATGTTTTTGCACTGAAGTATATTTGTATCCATGTAATACTTGACTTTTAAATGCAGTTGACTGTTATTCAACCTTCACAGAATAAAGTTGTATTAGACTATGAACAGGCAAGCTCAGTCCTGGGGGAAGCAATTGAAAGTAGGTAGGATTAACTGTGTTATTATAGTTATTTTATTAGAAGCAAATAAGGTGTAAAATATATGTTAATAACAAGACATCATAAAATATGGGTAGACATGAATCATTGTATTATATAAACACTTATAACACAACATGTATAGAATAGTCTTTTAAATAATATAAAACTTTAAAACTGTATATTTGCAGCTTATAATAAATTCTGTGGCTCTTTTTGTGTCTCAAACATTAATGTTAGTCTGTGTGTGCACATTAGTGTATGTGTGTATACACAAATGTTATAAGTTTCTCTATGAGCAGGATTCAGTAGGATTTTTTCCTTAAAAAGGGATTTAAGATATTGCAGTTTTGTGCATAGTCACAAAATAGGGAGAGCCTCCTAATTTTTTTTTATGATTGCTAAAATGAGATGTCTAACTTGGCTTACCCCTCAGAAATCTTTTTCTGCCAACTGTGCTTTCTGTGTAATAGGGACAATAAACTGTATTTGACCTCTATTATAGTTATTAAATATAGTCAGAATCTAAGAGATAGCCTAGAGATTATTTGTCCTAATTTATTTGTTCTACATTGTTAGAAACTGAGGCCCAAAGAGGAAATTGAGTTGATTATTGAGTGCTCTGAATTTCTTGTTGTTAAGTAAATAAAAAGTGAAAGACTTTAATATGAGTCCAGTGCTAATGGTTCTTACTATATTAGAACATCGCTCGTTCTTCTGGTTCACTTATAGTTTAAGACCTGAGTAGCTTGCTTTGCCAAATTTATTTAATGGATTAATGATACCAGACTAACTTATCTCTTCTCATCCTTGTTAGGTATTCCTGGAGTTCCGGGGCCAAAAGGTGACCAGGGTTTGCCTGGAGACCCAGGGCAGCCTGGACTGAGTGGACAGCCTGGCTTACCAGGCCCATCAGGTAAGTGTGATAGGCCATTTTGTAGCAATTGGACGGCTTACCCTGAATCTTGCAAAAGTACAGTAGAACCTTCCTAGCTGATCACCTCTTTACATTGCCCACCTCCTTAAGTTGACCTAATTTTCTTTTTTTTTTTTGAGACAGAGCCTCAAGCTGTCCCCCTGGGTAGAGTGCTGTGGCATCATAGCTCACAGCAACCTACAACTCCTGGGCTCAAGCGAGTCTCCTGCCTCAGCCTCCCAAGTAGCTGGGACCACAGGCGCCCGCCACAATGCCTGGCTATTTTTTTTACAGCCGTCGTTGTTGTTTCGCGAGCCCAGGCTGGATTTGAACCTGCCACCTTAGGTGTATGTGGCTGGTGCCTTAGCTACTTGAGCCACAGAAGCCAAGCCAGTGGACCTAATTTTTATAGACCAGACACACAACATATATATGTGTCAGTACAGTAGGTTTAGTTCCT
This sequence comes from Otolemur garnettii, assembly GCF_000181295.1. Taxonomy (NCBI): domain Eukaryota; kingdom Metazoa; phylum Chordata; class Mammalia; order Primates; family Galagidae; genus Otolemur; species Otolemur garnettii. The sequence continues at coordinate 2,609,726 of NW_003852550.1, forward strand.
TAAGTTAACCACCTCTGTATGTTGACCTGTTTGTCACAGTTCCTTTGGAGTCAACTTACAGAGGTTCTACTGTAATTATGTATTTATCATGTTTGATGATGCTTTTGATCTGGTAATGATAATACTACATATACTTGGAAAGCTACTGATATAGGGAGCTTACTTTTGGCAAAGTTGTTTTCATTTCAACAGAGCAGTTTTATAGTATATTTTGACTTGTTCATTTAGTTTCTTTTTTATGGCATCAGGATATACACAGAATCAGAAGTATTATCCAAGTAAAATTCTATGTTTTTTCATATATACTGTAACATATACAAATAAGACAATTATCTGGTAAGAACTCAAAAAATTCACCTTTTCCAGTTTTTTTTCCTTCAGATTAGTCAATGATTAAATCATGTAAAGCCAATGACTATTGATTCTATTTTTAAGAATTTCTAGCAATGAAAATTTTTACAATCTCCTTTGGTACTTGATTACAGCATTAATCATCCTACAGTCAACATGGTTTTTTTCTTATTCCTAATAAAATTATTTTTACTTATTTTTCATTTTCTTTTTTCCATTTTCTCTTAGTTTGACCTCTGAGAAAATAAAGAGCAACTGATCTTCATTGTTATATAATCCTTTAATTCAGTTATTCACTGGAGAGACTCCACATCACACTGTCTTAATATATTTGGAAAGAGAGATTCTTTTTTTTATGTTGCTTATCTTTATTTAATCATTGACAATGTATGCATATATCAAAACATCATAAATACATACAGTTTGGAAAGAGAGATTCTATTCCTCTCTCTCTCTTACATCTGCATTCTCTTTTCCAAGGTGGAAGTCAGCGTGAAAGAAAAAATTTTAAAAATGTTTAAAAGACATTTTAAACATGTGAGGGACGGGCGGTGTCTGTGGCTCAAAGGAGCCTATATACAGGCTCAAACCCAACCCTGGGCAAGAACTGCAAAAAAAAAAAAAAAGACAACACATTGGTCATTGGAAAATATCTAGGCAAAATCACAGAGCTCAAGCACCTACATGCTAGGGAAAATGTGCAAACAAAGCTACTATGCCGATTGGGGTTGAGGTCTAGTACCTCTCCATCAATTCTTATCTCTTCCTAGCCTAATGTACTAGGGTTATTTCATGACAGCTTACCACTTTTTCTCCTCCTAATCTCACGTAATCAAACTCTATAGTAGAAAATAATTTCTGAATCTTTTAAAAACAAGCCTATTGGATTTATCTGTGAAAATATAGTAAGAGTAGTTATATACATATAGTAAATAGGGCTTCAGGTAATTGGAATTGTTTTAGGACAAGAAACAAGGTGTCCTGGTAAAATTGTATCATTTGTTAGAAAAATGGGGGTCTTTTGGAGACCTCTATTACTATGGTTATATTGTAATATGTTCCTGAAGAGATTTCTTAGATACCTCTTGCTTGTTTTATGCTCAGTACATCTGTGGACCTTAATAATATGTTAAGATTCAATCATCCAATGCCATACTTGCATTTAAATACTACACATTCCAAGAAACCAGACAACCCCAGTATTGTTGACTTTTCTTCATTTTAACAATTTAACTTTTCTAGGTCCTGAGGGTAACCCTGGTCTCCCTGGGCAGCCAGGACTTACAGGACCTCCTGGACTTAAAGGACACATAGGTGATATGGGTTTTCCAGGTGAGTAATGAAAATATCTCAAATATTTAGTCCCATTAATAGAAGGTTGCTCGCTATCTTTTTATCAGAAAAGAGTCTGATAGACTCCGACTAAGTCAATATCTAAAGAAATCAGTGGGAATGGGAATTAAGGGACAGAGCTTTATAAACTTTAAAAGTTATAATTTACCATCATATTTTTTTCTCCAGCTACAACCCTTTTATTTAAACATCTGTAAAAAATAGGCGTTTTTTATAATATTGGTTGTGAAGCTTATTCTTATATAACTCAAAATTTGCAGAGCTTTTTATGTTTTGGCTTGGTCACATGCACCTTATTTATTTATTTTTTTTTTATGGAGACAGAGTCTCACTTTGTTGCCCTCGGTAGAGTGCCATGGTATCACAGCTCACAGCAACCTCAGACTCCTGGGCTCAAGTGATTCTCTTGCCTCAGCCTCCCAAGTAGCTGGGACTATAGGCACCTGCCACATCGCCCAGCTGTTTTAAAGTCATATACATCTTAGATATGCCATGAGTGAAGAATTTTTTGTAAAATATGACATATTACACATTTTAACAGGTCCTCAGGGTGTGGAAGGACCCCCTGGACCTCCTGGAGTTCCTGGACAAGCTGGCTCCCCAGGATTACCTGGACAGAAAGGAGACAAAGGTGATCCCGGTGTTTCTGGCATTGGTCTTCCAGGTCCTCCTGGCCCAAAGGTAACCTTACTGTAGGCATATGCCTGACCAGATGTGACTTTTTCTGAACACTCTGCTGGTTTCTCTTTTTCATTAAACACACTGATGTGGTATATGATGTGTTATATTCTGGGTAAGAGATGTGTTCTTACTCTTTTCTCATAGATTATAAGAAGATACATTTTCAGGTTTGCACAAAGTCCAAATAAAAGGGAAGAACCTTTCTGGTTTCTTTATTTTTCCTTTATCTTAATCTCTGATTATGTTTTAATAAACCAAAGGCATAGTTTTGCCTGGTTTTGGTGTTCCTTTTTTAGTGATGAAGTTGTTGTTCTTTGTCCTAATATTATTCACTTATTTGAATAGAGTTAGAAAGTAATGTAACAGACACTTGATGAAAGTATAGTAGTATTCTTAACTGTATATCTGAGGTAGTTCTCTGAATATGCTTTACATTTGCTGTTACTCTCCTAGTCAGTGTGAAAAATTTGGTAGTATTTCTCAACTGATCAAATTTAGAACTTGTTTTAAACTCATTGGACTCAACAGGAATTTACTGACAACTGCTTAGTTCCATGTCAAATATAGTAACTCCCTAGAGCATGCAGTCAAACTGCATACCTAAAGAGTAATACAAAAGGAATTATGGTACTCAACTTGCATAAAATTAGTGAAAATTTCCACTGAAATAAGAATATACTGAATTATATTTTAAAATAATTTCCTTTTCATAGTATACAAAAGACTTTAGTTTATCTAGTTGACCAGCTTATTGTAAAAGATAATCAAGAGAAGTTTCTGCTTATTATTCTCAGTTTAACAATGGAAAGTTTAGTGAATTGAATCTTAATTTTTCTGCTATATTTATTTTACCAGTAATACATAAACACATGCTTAAAACAATAATAACAGAGACATGCAAAGAGTAAAAGTGAAAATCTCCTTCATGTCCCACCCTCTTTTTTCATTCCCTTCCCCATGGAATCTCACTGTCAATAGTTGGGATATAAATTTGAATCTTTTGTTCAATACATTTACATATAGTCATGTAGAATTTTGAGTTTTTCATGCAGTGTATATATGTAGAGTCATTGTATACATGCTATTCTGTACTTTGCTTTATTACTTATATCATTTTCTTTCTTTCTTCAATATATCTTAGATAATTTTCTTTTTCATTATATGTTATAACTGTGGACACATGTATAAGTTTCTATACTGTGTAGATTCCTTAAAGTGAAATTGCTGAGTCAAAGGCTAACTACATTTAAATTCTTTTCTTTTTTAAGTTTTTATACTAGTAACATATGAACTTGATTTTAAAATGCAATCAGTAAGAAAAGATGTAAACCGAGAAGCCTTACTTCTGTATGTTCATAAACTCCAAATTTCCAGTTATTCTTTTCCAGAGTAAACATTTACCTATTTCTCATCTATTCTTCCAGGGAAGGCTTCTGAATGCATACATTTATATGCATTTGCACACGATGTCCCATTAATTTTAAGACTCATTTTTACATTCAAAATATCTGATATTGGAGTGCATCTTTCAATGAAAAGTGTATTACAATTAAAATTAGAAGTATTTTTCCTTTAACTATTAGTACATGAAATAAATGAGGCTGCCTCTTCCAAATGTAGGTGTCTTCTTATATTTTTGTTTACACATATGAAATCATACTATACATTTGCTTTGTATCTAGCTATCATCACTTGGTATATCTTGCACACTCTTTTTATCAGCCTATCAATATATGCCTCATTATTTTTCATAATAATATGGTATTTTTTGTGTGGGTTTACCATAAACAATCTATTATGAATGCTGACGTTATGTCTATAGTTTTATGATCGATCACATACATATGTTGCACTGAAGATTCTTTTCTGTATCTTACATACATATATTAAAAGTCTTTGGTAACTATCACCATGAAATAAATTCTGAACAGAGTTGCTGAAATCCAGCATTGCTCTATGCCTTGTTAATACTGATAGTTACTGCCAATTTTTTCTATTAAATAACTCTCCTCCTTTATACTCTCATGATTAGTAGAAGACATTTTTTATTTTATCCTCATTTTGCAAATATTGGGTGTTATCAATTTATCGAATTTTACCAATCTAATGGGTAAAAAGTAGTGTATCATTATTGTTTATGTTTGAATTTTCCTGATTACAAGTGAACTTATATGTTTTCATCTCTTCTGTAAATTGCCTGTATTTTGCCTCATTTTTAAAGGAGATTTGGTTATATATTTTCTACTAATTTGTAAAAGTAGTGAAGACGCATCCACTGTCTGTTACAAATGTTACAAATAATTTTCTTCCAATCCATTATTTAGCTTATCATGTTGTTTACTGTGTACGTCATCCTATAGATATTTAAAGTTTTTAACAGGTGAATTTTGTATTCATTTATCCATTAAAAAAATACATTGAGTGCATATGAAGGGCCAGGTACTGTTTAAGTGCTAGAGTATGCATCAGACAAACTTACTGCATACATGGAGTTTATATCTAGCCAAAGAGACATACAATAAACAAAATAAGTAAGTCTATAATGTGTTTCAACAAGGTAATAAATCTTATGACAAAAATTAAAGTGAGGTTTGGGGATAGGAATTTCTGAGTCTGGTTACATTTTGAACCAAGATAGTATATGAAAGTCTCTCTGATAATAATTGAATAGTGACCTCACTGTAGTAAAGGAATGAGTCACGCAAAGATCCTGAGGTGGTGCATATATGAAATGTTTGAGGAACATAACTGTGGCCAGCGTGGACTAACTAGAATGAACGAGGTGAAACTAAGTAGGAGATGAGATCATGTTGGTAATGGGGGACAGATTATCCAGAGCAGATGTGGGGAAACTTTTCATGTTGAAAGTCATTAATTTAGCTATAATCAAATAAGGACACATCAAGAAACTTCAATTAGATACCCCTTAAATGTACATTGCTTTGTAAAAATCTATGTACTTAATAATTTAAAAAATGAAAATTATTAGTTAATTTTAATGATAGCTAACCTTTTAATGACTTTGTTGTATCTGTTTTTTTTTTTGTTGGAAAGTATTTGAATATTTGGTTGAATTGTGGAGCTCCACCATTTCAGTTGATCTTCTAGATGGGTATCAGTCATTTGTAACTTTAAGAGCATTTTGATTTGGGTTAGGTGGGAGAATGTAGATTCACAGCAGTAAGTGGTTAAAAAGCAAAACAGCATTTTGGGGGCACGTTGCCAAAGGCATGGCTATTCTACTGCATTTTTCCATTTTTCAACTGGCTCTTTCTTACCATCAAACATGACATTAAAATGACATCCACTAAAAGTTCAATCAATTCCATCTGTAGTTCTTTAGGTGCATGGTGATATCGACTAATTGAGGCTGAAATGCTAATTTGAGTGATGTCATCATTCTCAAAGTCATTGTATTTTCCAATTAATAGATATATAATAGCTGTGTATTCTTCCTATGATTTGCATATATCACCTGCCTGCTTATCAGTGACCTTTGTTAACTGTAGAAAATGTTCATCCAGAATTTCCTCTTGAAGAACTATTTTGAGAAAAAGGAGCTTTTTCAAAATGCTTGTATTTTTTGCCACATATCGTATTGTTGAATACATTAAATTGAAGGCTAATCATGCTGCCAGTTATGGTTCTCCTTGAAAGAGGCAATTGTTTGTACTTTTAAATGTTATTGCGGTCTAAGCATCCTCCAACTTTGCCAATGCATTATTTCACAATTACTACATCACTGAATGACTTTCCTTTTTCCCTGAGTATATAGGTTGTTTCAGTGGCATTATTTCCATATCTTATTGCTGCTTGAAACAATTGTTCTTGCTTTTGCTTTTCACATTTTAATTTCGGTAATACAACCTTTCACGTCTCTACCTTCAATTTAAAATATTTGTGGTACTTCAGAGTGTTATAATGCTGATGAACATTGAATTTCTTTAATGTTGATATTGCAGTATCACAAAGCAAGCAACCATCTGATCTTTAGCAGAAACAAGATATTATGGCAATTCTTAGTCCTCATTAAAAAATCTGTTTGCTGGCTGGGCATAGTGGCTTATGCCTGTGATCCTAGCACTCTGGGAGGCCAAGGTGGTGAATACTTTGAACTCACAAATTCAAGACCAGCCTGAGCAAGAGCAAGACCCCATCTCTACTAAAACGTTAGAAAAATTAGCCAGGGTTTGTGGTGGGTACCTGTAGTCCCAGCAACTCAGGAGGCTGAGGTAGGAGGATCACTTGAACTCTGGAGTTTGAGATTGCTGTGAGTTAGGCAGATGCCACTGCACTCTATCTAGCCTGGCGACAGAGCAAGACACTCTCTGTCTCAAAAAAAAAAAAAAAATCTGGGGATGCGCCTGTGGTTCAAAGGGTAGGGTGCCAGCCCCATATGCTTGAGGTGGCGGGTTCAAACCCAGCCCCAGCCAAAAACTGCAAAAATTTTTAAAAAAATCTGTTTTCTTCCTTTATCATTCTCTTGGTCCTCTTTGACCTCATGAGCTGTTAATCAGACAGAATTAAAAATTAATACTGGCGAACTGTGTAACTATTCACATACTTCACTTCAAACAGAATCACAGTGCATTGTTGTCAAAAGCTGATTAACAGACAGGCATATTCAACACCCATAAACTCTTGCCAACCAGCCTCATATAGTAGTGGCGCCAGTCAGGTGTGTGAAGTTAGAATTAAATCATGAGTGTAGCAGCTGTCCATTTAGCCCTTATTGCTTATTAATGTTCTAATTATTCCAGGCAATCTGGGAGGATTATTTCATTGAAACTTTATTCTTTGGTATTTTTAATACTTTATTTTAAAAACATAAAATTATTTTTGTTTTTCTGGGAAGATACTTAATAAGGGAATTGTGGGATCAAATGCAACGTCAACTTTTAGTTCTTTAAGATTCTCCATACTTCTTTCCATAGAGGATATATTAGTTTGCAGTCCCACCAGCAGTGTAGAAGTGTTCCATTCTCTCCACATCCACACCAGCATCCGCAGATTTGGAACCTTTATTATATGCACTATTCTCACTGGGGTTAGGTGATATCTCAGAGTGGTTTTGATTTGCATTTCTCTGATGATTAGGTACAATGAGCATTTTTTATGTGTTTGTTGGCCATTCATCTGTCTTCTTCAGAGAAGTTTCTGTTCAAGTCTCTTGCCCACTCATATATGGGATTGCTTGCTCTTTTCTTTTTGATTAATTTGTGTTCTCTGTAGATTCTAGTTATCAGCCATTTGTCAGATTTGTAATATGCAAAAATCTTCTCCCATTCTGAAGGCTATCTGTATATATCTAGAAAAACAAAAAACATTTTACCACAAGGACATTTGCACTAGAATGTTTATTGCAGTTCAATTCACAATCACCAAGTCATGGAAGCAACCCAAATACCCATCAACCCAGGAATAGATAAACAAACTATTGTATATGTATACCATGGAGTACCATTCAGAGATGGTGCCATGAGAAAAGATGGAGACTTTATTTCTTTAATGTTTACTTGGATGGAATTGAAACACATTCTTCTTAGTAAAGTATCTCTAGAATGGAAAAAAAAAAAACAATATCCAGTGTACTCAATACTAATATGAAACCAATTATAGGCAAGTACACGTCCACACGAATAATGAAACACAAATATATTCTAGCAAGGGGGAGGGGAAGCAGAGAGAGGAGAAGGAACAGGAGAAAGGGCCATTGGAGGGAGGAGGGAGGATGATTGGCAGGATCTCACCTAATGTGTACACTGTGGGGGTGTTAAGTATGTCCCCTGGGTGAAGGGTTCAACTATAAGTTGAATTTTACCTTAGAATTGAAAACAATGTAACCTAAAAATTTGTACCCTCATATTAATTTGAAATTTAGAAAGTAAAAAGGAAAAAGAAAACTAAATATATCTTTTATTATGGAGTAAAAATAAAATTCAACAATTATACAAAACATTTTTAAAAACATAGCCTTTACCAGTTTTAGCTATAAAATGAAATAAGATATGAAGATTTTAAAAATAGATAAGTTTTTTAATGTAAATTAATCTGTCTAATCATTTAAATAATTTGATTAAATATAAATACTAAGCTGGGTGTGGTGGCTCATTCCTGTAATCCCAGGACTCTGGGAGGCTGAGATGGGTGGATTGCCTGAGCTCAGGAGTTTCAGACCAGCCTGAGCTAGAGCGAAACCTCATCCCTAAAAAATAGCTGAGTGTTGTGGCAGGTACCTGTAGTCCCAAGTACATGGGAGGTTAACACAAGAGGATTGCTAGAGCCCAAGAGTTTGAGGTTGCTGTGAGCTATGACACCACATACTCTATTGAAGGTGACAAAGTGAGACTCTGTCTCAAAAAAAATAAATAAGGAAATATAACTATCACATTAAAAAAAAAAGATGAACAAAATATGTTAATAAAAATGAAAGATGTTTTCTGTAAAATTTAGATTCAATCAAAAGGCCACACTTCAAGGCCACACCTAGAAGGCCACATGTGGTCTCAGGTCCCCCAACCCTGATCTAGGGCCTTATAATCATAGTAAGGGTTTTTACTTCCAAGCAAAAAGGAGAATGAATGGAAAGGGTAAAATTATTGTAAATTAATTTTAAGAAATATAACAATTCCTGTTTAAGAAGTAGATCATAAAGGAACAAGGGTGAAAGCAGGGGGACCAGTTATGATGACACTTAAATAATACAGGTTAGAGGTGTTCGTGGCTTGGATCACAGTAGTGGCCGTGGTTAGATGGAATATATTGTGTAAGTCAAGCCAGGAACATTTTCTTATGGAACATGAGCGGAAAAGAGATGTCAAGGATGACACCAAAGTTTTTATCCTGAGCACCTAGAAAAGTAGAGTTATTACATACTGAAATAGAAAGGATTTTGGAAAGAGCAGGTTTAATGAGAAAGATCAGAGCTTAGTTTTCTGATTATATATATATATATATATATTTTTTTTTTTTTTCCTGAAATAGGAAATTTGTCAATTGAGTGTGGAAAAAGAAGAAGAGGTAAGGGAAGTTTGAGGCCTGGCTTATAGGGTTTTGGATTAAAATGGTTTTTGTTTGTTTATTTGTTTTTTCTGAGACACAGTCTTAAGCTGTCGTCCAGGGTAGAGTGCATTGGCATCATAGCTCACAGTAACCTCCAACTCTTAGGTGCAAGCAATCCTTTTGCCTCAGTCTTTCTATTTTTTGTAGAGACAGAGTCTTGCTTTTTGCTCAGGCTGGTCTCAAACCTGTGAGCTCAAGCTGTCCACCTGCTTTGGCCTCCCAGAGTGCTAGGATTATAAGTGTGAGCCATCGTGCCTGGCCTAATTTTTTTTTTTTTTAAAGAAAACTTAAACATCTGAAGATCAGCCCTGTTAATTTTTCTTTTTTCAACAGAGACAAGGTCTCACTCTTACTCAGGCTGGTCTTGAAATCCTGAGCTCAAGTGATCCTCCTACCTTGGCCTCTGAGGATACTAGGATTCACATAAGTGAGCCACCACATCTGGCTAAATTTACATGTTTCTTACAGTATTTTCATGGTTCCATTCTTTATAATAAATTTTCATCTTTAATCCATATGAATTTTTTTATGCATTGTGTGAAGTGAGGGACTTTTTTTTCTAAATAAATATCCAGTTGACCCAATTCAATTTGTTATACACTCCATTCTTCACTCTCTGATTTAAAATTCCATTTTATGAAAATTTCCGAATTTATTCATGCATATTTTTTTCTGGACTGAGTGAATTTTATAAGTCATCTGAATTTATAATAGATGGTGGCAAAAGAATATGTTTCAATTGGTAAAATGTCCCAAGATATATTCAACTCTTCAAGCAAGAGTCTTTAAATTTTTCTCTTTTCTTTCCTTTCCTTTTCTTTTTTTTTTCTCTTCTTTTCTTTATAGATATGAGTCTTACTTTGTTGCCTAGGCTAGGCTTGAACCCCTAGGAAGAAGTAGTATTCCTACCCTCAGCTCCTGGGTAACTATAGCTACAGATGTACCACTACCATGACTTAACTTTTAGTTTTTCTGTGTGCCCTACAAGTATAGTTCACAAAGGAAATTCTCCCCTAAATTTGGACACTTACAGAATTGGTAAAATGAGAAAATATTGTAAAGTAGCCTATTGTTTCTTTCGGATGGTATTGCTATGTTTTAGAATAGTGACATATTGAAAAAATAAGGTTTTACAGCTGATTTCTATTTGGCAACAGTGATTCTTGCTTTGCATGGAAAATTGGCACAGTTACCGTGACTTAGTTCAGTAACACCGATCCACAATAATATGATTTAGGTATTAGTTACTATAGTATATTAGCTCTGCAGTCCGTAAATCACCACATAAATAATAGATATGCATCATGATCAGTGAACCATCATTTCACTTCCTTCAAATGCTACTAGTGATTAGTTTGTGCACTGCCAGCAAAGCAAATAATTGTGTGTCTCCTTGTCTCCTACTGCTAAACCAATCAGACATTTTACAAAAATGGATAACCAAAAGATAAAACTGGCCAACAAAGAAGAAAGTGCAATAAAAACAACGCAAAGTAATAACACTGGATGTAAGATTTGAATGTAAAGTAAATCTAGCTATAGAAGAAATAGCCAACCATAGCAATGTAGATACTGCCACCATTTGAGAGACTCTGGATACTTAGCCAAGGAACTTAGTAAAGGTAGATCTTAACTTGGGCTGGGTATGGTGGCTCCTGCCTGTAATCTGAGCATTCTAGGAGGCCAAGGCGAGAGGATAACTTGAGCTCAGGAGTTCTAGACCAGCCTGAGCAAGAGTAAGACCCTGTCTCTACTAAAAATGAGCCAGACATTTGGCAGATGCCTGTAAGTCTCAGCTACTCAGGAGGCAGGAGGATCACTTGAGCCCAGATGTTTGAGTTTGCTATGAGCTAGGCTGATGCCATGGTACTCTTGTCTGGGACAATAGAGTGAGACTCTGTCTCAAAAAAAAAAAAAAATGGTCAACATAAATGAAGAAAGTGACACTGGGTGAAAAGATGACAGTCTCACAGAAGAAGTGTCACCATAAAAAAGATCTTCACCTTAAAGGAACTCTTGCAGATATTTTACAGGTTTGAAAGTATAAAGGTTAAAATGTTAGAAACTGACCAAAATTTAGAAAACACTGACAATTTCTGTGCCAAGGCTTAGAAAAGAGGTGTGCTCCATATTATAAGTTATATGATGAGAAGGGAGACATTGTTTAAACTACACTTGGTAAGATTTTTACAAAGGAATAAAGTACTCTCACAATGTTTCTAAAATGAGTGTCAAAATATTAGTTTTACTATTATTTATTCCCCTGTACATGTATAGCTGATATTAAGAGAGATTTTAATGTTTTTACAAAAAATGTTAAAGGTCATGGGATAATGATAATTTTCCCCATTAATTATTAAAGCCGCCTACATAGTTTTGGCTTACATTTCATATTTATAGTCCTACATTACCGTGTAAACTAAAGAATGCCTATATTATAAAGAGGAGAAGAAAAGTTTCAAGAAAACATAATAGTATTATTGGATAATGATAAGAATAAGAGAAAGATCTATAATTACTGAATTGTTCAGAAGTACGGATATGGTAAAAGATCAGCTCAGTAGTTTGTTTTACAAATGACACAATTTATGTATACTCAAAACGCTTGCACAGGGAGTCAGTTGGTAGAAGTTTGAGCCCTGGGTCTGTATAAATGACCTTATTAAGTCACTTAGTTCTTCTGTATCTTCGTTATCTTTCACTAAAATGGATATAAGAAGAGATATCCTACCTTTTTTCAGATTAATATAGGGGTATATACAATTAGGTTACAGTGTTTGCATTTGTTAGGAAAAATCTGAGTTGTGGTTGAATCCTTCAGTCGGGAGGCGTGAAATATACCTCTATATTATACTTGTGAGGTTGGAGTTTACTGAGCCCCTTCTCCCCCTTCTTGAATTTAATTTTTTTTCTCTTGTGTGGGCTTGTAGTTGTTCATCTCCTAGTTTTGAATTAGTATTGAGTACATGGAATGGTTGTTTTTCCATTCTTAAGATACTAGTAAGGAGAATGTTCTTCAGGTCCATCCAGGAAAGTACAAAAGATGTAAAGTCTTTGTCTTTTTTTAAGGCTGAATAGTATTCCATGATACACATATACCACAGTTTATTAACCCATTCATGGGTTGATGGGCACTTTGGTTGTTTCTACATCTTTATGATTGTGAATTAAGGTGCTATTAATATTCAAATCCACATGTCCTTATAGTTAAATGATTTTTTTTTCCTCCTGTGTAGATACTGAGTAATGGGATTGTGGGATCTAAATATAAGGTCTACTTTTAGCTCTTTGAGGATTCTCCATATTTCTTTCCAAAAAGACTACATTTATTTGCAGTCCCACCAACAGTGTATAGGTGTTTTATTCTCTCTTTATCCTTGCCAATATCTGTAGATTTCGGATTCTGTGATATGAGCTCTTCTCCCTGGTCTTAGGTGATATCTCAAGGTGGTTTTGATTTGTATTTCTCTTATGATTAGGGACAATGAACATTTTTTCATATGTTTGTTGGCCTTTCTTCTGTCTTCTTTGGAGAAGGTTCTGTTCATTATTCTTGTCCAGTAATTAATTGGGTTGTTTGATCTTTTCTTCTTGATTTACTTGAGTTCTCTGTAGGTTCTGGTTACTTGCCCCTTTTCAGATTTATAACATGAGAATATCTTCTCCCATTCTTAAGGTTCTGTTTGCTTTGCTCATTGTGTCCTTAGCTGTTCAGAGGCTTTTGAGCTTGATCAGGTCCCATTTGTTTATTCTTGATGCTGCTGCAATTGCCTATGAAGTCTTCTTCATAAAACCTTTCCCTAAGGCCTATATTATTAAGAGTGTTTCCCACACTTTCTTCTAGAGTTTTTATCATTTTCCATCTTAGATTTAAGATATCTTACATTTAGTACAGAGTTATTACAAGGCCTTATTGATATTAAAAAAAACACTTTGTAAAAAAAGAAAAGAAATAGTACTTGAAAAATTATAAAACACTCTATACATATTATTTCTTTATATTGAAAGTGGGACTGAAGTCGACGATGTCTAAGATTTCAGTCCCAACTCTTAAATTTAATGACTCAGTGGAATTGTATGAATCTGTAATATTCTTTTAATGTGGCATAACGATTCTAGCCCTCATTACACCTTCTGAAAATCTAATCATATGCACATACTACAGATTCAGTGCAGTCATAATTCCTGATGGCTTTTTTTCTGAGATTAACAAGTATATCCTAAAATTCACATGGAAGTGCAAGGAACACAGCATAGTCAAAGAAATCTTGAAAAGAGCAGATATGGAGCACTCACTCTTCCGTATTTTAAAACTTACTACAGAACTACAATAATCAAGATTATGATACTGTTATGTGTAGATGTAGAGATCAATAAAATAGATTACATTCCAGCAATAAATTCATACTTTTTTGGCCAACCAATTTTTAGCAAATATACTAAGACAATTTTTTTAGAGACAGAATCTCATTCTGTCACTCAGGCTACAGCATGGTGGCACTATCTTAGCTCACTGCAACCTCAAACTTCTGGCATCATGTCATCCTCCTGGTTCAGCCTCCCAAGTAGCTAGGACCACAGGTCTATACATTACACCTAGATAATGATTTTATTTTTTGTCCAGTGTTGCTGTGTTGCCCAAGTCAGTCTCAAATTCCTGGCCACAGTGATCCTCCTGCCTTAGCCTCCCAAAGTAATACCATTACAGGCATGAGCCACCACACCCAGCCAACTAAGGCAATTTTTAAAGAGGGAAAGAATAGTCTTTTCAGCATATGATTCTGGGCAAGAGAATATGGATCTATAAAAGAATGAATTTGAAGTGAAACACAGAAAGACAACTATTTATTTCATATTCTCACTCATATGTGGAAGTTATGAAAAATTGAACTCACCATGGTAGACAGTAGAATCTTGGTTATCCGAGGTTACAATGAGTAGTATGGAGGGGAGGATAAAATGGGCATCACTTATGGGTACAAAAATATAATTAGATATAAGAAATAAGATCTACCCTCATGGGTTGCCCCTCTTAGTTCCTTTGCACCACAGACCCCACTGTAGCTGATGCCAAACCCACTGCCGCCACCTCTGAGAAGATGACTGTGTCTCCCAGGTATGCTGATCTCAGCAAGTCTGCCAGGGATTTCTTCCCCTAAGGGCTACAGATTTGGCTTAATAAATTGATTTGAAAACAAAATCTGAGAATGGATTGGAATTTACAAGCTCAGGCTCAGCCAATACTGAGACCACCAAAGTGACAGGCAGTCTGGAAACCAAGTACAGATGGACCCAATATGGCTTTAATGTTTATGGAGAAATGGAACACCCACAACATGCTGGGCACCAAGATTACCGTGGAAGATCAGCTTGCCTGTGGACTGAAGCTGACCTTCAGTTCATTCTTCTCAGCTAACCCTGGGGGAAAAATGCTAAAATCAAGATAGGGTACAAGCGAGAGCACATCAACCTGGGCTGCGACGTGGACTTTGACATTGCTAGGCCTTCGATCGTGGTGCTCTGGTTCTGGGTTATGAGGGCTGGCTGACTGGCGGGCTACTAGATGAATTTTGGAACTGCAAAGTCCCAAGTGACCGAGAGCAACCTTGCAGTTGGCTACAAGATGGATGAATTCCAGCTTCACACTAATGTGAATGACAGGACAGAGTTTGGTGGCTCCATCTACCAGAAAGTGAACAAGAAGTTGGAGACCGCTGTCAGTCTCTCCTGGACAGCAGGAAACAGTAACACTGACTTTGGAATAGCTACCAAGTACCAAATTGACCCTGATGCCTGCTTCTTGGCTAAAGTGAACAGCTCCAGCCTGATAAGGTTTAGGATACATTCAGACCTTAAAGCCGGGTATCAAACTGACAGTGTCAGCTCTGCTGGATGGTAAGAATGTCAATGCCGGTGGCCACAAGACTGGAATTTCAAGCATAAATGAATACTGTACACTTGTTTAATTTTAAACTATTTTGCAGCATAGCTAACTTCAGAATTTAGAGTAATCTTTTAATGTTGTATGTCTGGGATGCAAGTATTGCTCAATATCATGTTGGACTTCCAGGTTAAAGATGATTCAGCTTGAAGGTGTTAACCTTTTAGAGGTACAGATGAAACTTCATTCCAAAAAAGGTCTTCTCAGCTGTAGACTTGAGGGGAACTTGGTGGCTTCTTTAGAGATGCCAGGTTTCTTTTTTATCTAGAAATGGCTGCAAGTAGAAGCTGATATGTGTAGGCACTTTGTAAATTCATACTGAGTAAATGAATGAAATTGTGACTTCCTGAGAATTGAACCTTGGTTTCCTAACCCTAATTGATGAGAGGCTCATTGCTCAATGGTGTGTAAAACTCACCTGAAAGGGACTTTTTTTTTATTGTGTTAAGACATTTATATTCTGCATTTGGAAAGATTCGCATGTACCCTTGTAAGATGGACCATAGGTGTGGTCCCACCAGTCACCCTCCCTCCACCCATTTTCACCCCTCCCCTCTCCTCCCTCTCTCCCCTGTCCCCATATTCTTGGGCTATAATTGGGCTATAGCTTTTGTATGAAAGCCATAAACTAGTTTCATAGTAGAGATGAATACATTGGATAGTTTTTCTTCCATTCCTGAGATACTTTGCTAAGAAGAATATGTTCTTGCTCCATCCATGTAAACATGAAGGAGATAGTCTCCATCTTTCTTTAAGGCTGCATAATATTCCATGGTACATATATACCACGATTTATTGATCCATTCATGGATCAATGGGCACTTGGGCTTCTTCATAGACGGATATTCATGACTTATTCCCACCTCAGTCCATTATCACCTCTTTTACACCAAAAGGTCTGCAGGCTGTAGTAGCTGTTTCTTTTGTGCCATTTTGGAGTTGAGAGGGTAGATTAATTCCTTCTTGTGTTGTGGTTTTTTTCCCTTTCACCAGAGTATGAAATAGCTTCTAGGATCCCCATGTATAAGCTGGGAAGTCTGTGTGATTGTGATCACATGGTGACAACACTCAGAATCTAAATTAGACTTCTGTGGTATTCTTTTTTTTTTTTTTTTTTTTGAAACAGAGCCTCAAGCTGTCCCCCTGGGTAGAGTGCCGTGGCATTACAGCTCACAGCAACCTCCAACTCCTGGGCTCAAGCGAGTCTCCTGCCTCTGCCTCCCAAGTAGCTGGGACCACAGGCGCCTGCCACAACGCCCGGCTATTTTCTGGTTGCAGCCGTCATTGTTGTTTGGCGGGTCCGGGCTGGGGATTCGAACCCGCCACCTTGGGTGTACGTGGCTGGCGCCTTAGCCGGTTGAGCTATAGGTGCCGAGCCCTTCTGTGGTATTCTTACCACTCAATTTATCTTTTAGCAATTTAATGGGCATATTTTAGATTCTTCCACTTCGTGTGGAATTAGATCCTCCCCTTCAAATGCTGCAATTAATATCACCTAAAATAAAACATGAATAAAATATTGAAACCTAAAAAAAAAAAAAGGAAAGAAGATCCAGTGTTTGATAGCACAATAAGGCAACTATAGTTAACAATAATTTATAGTATATTTCAAAATAATTAAAATAATGGAATTGGAATGTTCCTAACACAAAGAAATGATAAATGTTTGAGGTGATGGATATCTCAATTTGCTTGATTTGATATTACACATTGTATGCTTGTATCAAAACATCAAATATACCATGCATATACAGTAGAACCTCTATAAGTTGTTCACCTAAGGGACTATAACAAACTAGTCAACATAGTCAACATAAGGAACTAGACCTACTGTACTAATTCATACATGTGGTGCATGTCTAATCTATGAAAATTAGGAGGTAGTCAATGTAGGCAGGTGGTTGACTATAGAGGTTCTAATATTTTATACATATATATGTAATTGTTATGGATATGTGTTAATTAAAATTTTTAATAGTGAATATATATATTTTTAATTAAATCATAGCTGTGTACATTAGTGTAATCATGGGGTACAATGTGCTTGGTTTATATACCATTTGAAATATTTTCATCAAACTGGTTAACATAGCCTTCACCGCATTTTCCTAGTTACTTTGTTAAGACACTTATACTCTACACTTAGTAAATTTAACATGTACCCTTGTAGAATATATATTTTAATTCCCATTGCCAAAGCAATAGTTTGAACATAGTGCTAAAATTATTTATTTGTAGATCCAATGAAAGACTGAAAGGTCCCAAACAAATAACAGGGTGGAATGAGTTAAACTAATTTGATTTTGTTTTAAGAAGTTCAGAAAACACTATTTGTTTGTAAAATATCTAAATATTCTTCATCTCAAATTCATTTTATTTTTTTTTATTGCTGGGGATTCATTGAGTGTACCAGGTTATGCTGATTGCATTTGTTAGATAAAGTCCCTCTTATAATTGTGTACCATCCCCAAGAGGTGTGTCACACATCGTGACCCCCCCACCCCTCCCTTTTTCCCTGTCCCCTGCAGCCCTCTTCCCCCACCCTACCCCCACCATGTACTAGATCATCAATTGTCCTCATATCATAATTGAGTACATAGGATTCTTGCTTCTCCATTCTTGTGATGCTTTAGTAAGAATAATGTGTTCCTGGATCGGCAGCCCTAGCACAGTGGTTATGGTACCAGCCACATTCATCGAGGCTGGTGGGTTCAAACCCAGCCTGGGCCAGCTAAACAACAATGACAACTGCAACAACAAAAAGAAATAGCCAGGTGTGGTGGGCACCTGTAGTCCCAACTAATTGGGAGGCTAAGGCAAGAGAATCACTTAAACCCAAGAGTTTGAGGTTGCTGTGAGCTGTGGTGTCACAGAACTCTACCAAGGGTGACATAGTGAGACTCTGTCTCAAAAAAAAAAAAAAGAAGAATGTGTTCCACTCCCATCCAGTTTAATACAAAAGATATAAAGTCTCCATCATTTTAATGGCTGAATAGTATTCCATGGCATACATTTACTACAGCTTGTTAATCCATTCCTGGGTTGGTGGGCATTTAGGCTGTTTCCACATTTTGGCAATTGTATGTTTTTTTAATTTTAAACCATGAATAACCTTTAATAAGCATATTCAAACCATTATACAGTGGCACATTCCATACATTCGGAAAATATTAAAATGAATCATTATAGGTTTATTAACTCAACCTATATGAGTGAGGCAGAAGAAACTATAAGTGCCAAATAATTAGTTAATGACCTTGCCTTAAGTATCTCAGAAAGAAAGAATATTAATTTTCTGATTGCTCTAATATAAAATACACCATTACATCTCTCTGGTTTCTTCATTTCTGCTAAAAGCCAGGCCTCAAACCACTAAGTCACTTTTTCTCAGAGAAATTATGAAGCAGCAGACTGGACATGACAGCATGCTGTATAATGAATATCATACCCTGTTTCTGAGCACAGACCTGAAGCATTGAAACAATGTTAATAATATTCATTTATGAGAAAAGAAAAAGAACAAATTTGGACTCCTACCCCATACCATATACCAAAGTTAACTCCTAATAGATTATTAACCTAAATATAAGAGCTAAAATTATAAAAACTTAGAAGAAAAAGTTACAAAATCCTTATGACCTTGGATTAGGTAATGATTTCTTAGCTATGACACCAAAAGCACAAATAACCACCAACAAAATAAACCAGACTATATTAAAATTTATTTTTTTTCTTTAGAATGAAGGAAATTATTTGAAAATCACATATTAGATATGGTATTAATATTGAGAATGTACATGTCTGTAAACAACTCTTATAATTCAATGAGAAAGCAAGTACCTTAAATTCTAAATATATACAAAGTGAATTGGAACTAACATACGTGTAGAAAACATTTTAAACAACAATAGCATATGTGTACTTTTTGGAAGTGCACATGGTCCTTCTCTAGAATAAAATATATATTAGGCCACAAACCAAGTCTTAATAAATTTTAAAAGGTTAAAATAATACAACACATCTTTTCCAATCACAATGGAATGAAACTAGAAGTCAGTAGCAGAAGGTAAAATGGAAAATCTGTAAGTACGTGTAATTAAACAACATATTCTTAAACAACCAATGTGACAAAGAAGAGATCACAAAAGAAATTAGAAAATCTTGAGGCAAATGTAAATGAAAGTACAACATACCAAAACTTAAAGGACCAAGTGAAAACAATGCTAAAAGGGAAATTAATAGCTGTAAACACTTACATTAAAGAAGATTTCAAATAAAAACCTAACTTAACAGCTTAAGAAATTAGGCTCAGCGCCTTTGGCTCAAGTGGCTAAGGCACCAGCCACATACATCCAAGATGGCGGGTTCGAATCCAGCCCGGGCCCGCCAAACAACAATAATGGCTGCAACCAAAAAATAGCCAGGCGTTGTGGCGGGCGCCTGTGGTCCCAGCTACTTGGGAGGCTGAGGCAGGAGACTCACTTGAACCCAGGAGTTGGAGGTTGCTGTGAACAGTGAAGCCATGGCACTCTACCCAGGGGACAGCTTGAGGCTCTGTCTCAAAAAAAAAAAAATTAGAAAAAGACCAAACTAAATTCAAAGCTAGAAGAAGAAAGGAAATAATAAAGACTAGAACAGAGATACATAAAATACAAAATAGACAAACCATTAAGTAAGTCAATAAAACGAAGAGTTGGTTCTTCAGAAAGAAGACTGACTCAGAATAAAAGAGAGAAGAATCAACTAAAGTCAGAAATAAAAGAGAAGACATTACTAGCAATTTTACAGAAATAAAAAAGCATATAAAATAAATAACTAAATGGAGAACTATGAATATGTATATGCCATCAAATTAGATAACTTAGCTGAAATGGAGAAATTCCTAGAACACAACCACTGAGAGTACATCATAGAAATAGATTATCCAGATATACCTATAGCTAGTTAGGGAAATTGGCTCAGTAGTCAAAATCCTCCCTATAAAGAAAAGCCCAGGACCAGAACTGGTGAAGTCTACCAAATACTTAAAGAAGAATTAACAGCATTCCTTTTCAAACTCTTACAAAAAAATTGGAGAACTCTTTCAAACTCATTTTGTGATTACAGAATTACTCTGATGATAACAAAGACATAACAGTAAAAGAAAACTACAGAATAGTATCTCTTATGAATATCAGTGCAAAAATCCTTAATGAAACATTCACATTCTGAATTTAACAGCATATTAAAAGGATCGCACACCGTGATCAGGTGGTATTTATCCCTGGGATGCAAGGGTGGTTCAACATATACAAATTATCAATGTTTAATGCATCACCTTAATAGAACAAAGGGAAAACCCCCACACAACCGGTCATACCAATGAAAGCAGAAAAGGCCTTTGACAAAATTCCTTACTCTTTCATGATAAAGAAAAAAAAAAACTCCATAAACTAGAAACAGGAGGAAACCATCTCATCTTAATAAAGGCTACATAAGAAAAACCCATAGCTAACAATGGTAATAGATTGAGAGCTTTTTCTCTACCATCAGAAACAAAACAAGTATTCTCATTTTCACCACTTCTTTTCAACATAATACTAGAAGCTCTAGAAAGAATAAGTAGGCAAGAAACAGAAATGAAAAGCATACAAATTGAAATGGAAGAAGTAAAATTATATGCATTCACAAATGACATGATCTTATATGTAGAAAACACTGTAAAGATTCCATACAGGAGAAAAGCTGTTGAAAATAATGATTATATTAATTCAGAAAGTTGCAGAATATAAAATCAACACACAAAAATCAGTTTTGTTTTTATATATTAACAATGAACAATCCAAGAAAGTAATTAAGAAAACAATTAAATTTGTTGTAACATCACAAAGAATAAAATACTTATGAATAAACCTAACCAAGGAGGTGAAGAACTTATACACTGAAAAATACAAAATATTGCTAAAAGAAATTAAAAAATTTGACACAAATAAATAGAAAGGCGTCCTGTGTTTATGGACTGGAAAATTTAATTTGTTAAATGTCCGTATTACCGAAAGTGATGTACAGATTCAATATAGTGCCTGTCAAAATCCCAATGGCACATTTTTCTGAAATAGAAAATTCATCCTCCAAAATGGATATGGAATTTCAAGGGACCCTGAATGGACAAAATGACTCTGAAAAAGAACAAAGTTAGAAGACTCACACTTCACCCTTTTAAAACATATTACAAGGCCAGACATGGTGGCTTCCACCTGTAATCCTGACACTCTGGGATGCTAAGGAGGTAGGACTGCTTGAGGTCAGGAGTTTGAGACCAGCCTGAGCAAGAGCAAGATCCCATTTCTACTAAAAATTGATAAAATTAGCAAGCTGTAGTGCCTCATGCATGTAATCCTAACACTCTAGGAGGCCAAGGCAGGAGGATGGCTTGAGTTCAGGAGTTTGAGAGCAGCCTGAGCAAGAGCAATACCCCACCTTTAGTAAAAATAGGAAAAAAAAGTCCAAGCGTGGTGGTACACACCTGTATTCCCACCTACTGGGGAGGCTGAGGCGGGAGAATTGCTTGAGCCCAGAAATTTGAGGTTGCAGTGAACTATGATGATGGCACTGTATGCTAGCCTAGGCAACAGAGCTAGACTTTTTGTCTCAAAAAGAAAAACAAAAAAAGACAAATAAAATCTTATATATCCAAGAAGGCTATGAACACAATGAAAAGGCAACTCACAGAATGGGAGAAAATAGTTGCAAATCGTATATCTGATAAGTGATTGATTTCCAGAATATATAAAGAACTTCTAGGTCGCAACAAAAAAAATTAAAAACAATTGAAAAATAGGCAAGAGACTGAATATAACTTTTTCCAAAGAAGATGTACAAATCACCAAAAAGTCTGAAAAGATGGCCAACATCATGAATCATTAGGGAAATGCAAATCAATAACACAGTGGAATAACACTTTATACCCATTAAATAGGCCACTATTAAAACAACAGTAAATACCAGGTGTTGGTGAGGATGTGAAGAAATTGTAATATGTGTGCATTGTAGGAATATAAAATCATGCAGCCAATTTCAAAAGCAGTGTGGCAGTTCCGCAGAAATTTAAACATTGTTTGACCATGTGATCCAGCAATTTCACTTCTGGCGATATATTCAAAAGAATCAAAAACAGGGACTCAAACAGATATTTTTACAGCCATGTTCATAGCAGCATTATTCACAATGTCCCAAAAGGTGGAAAGAACTAGATTGTCCATGAACAACAAAATGTGTAAACAAAATCTGGTATACAAATACAATGGAAAAATAGTATTCAACCTTGATATGGAATGATACCATGATACATGCTACAATATGAATGAACTTAAAGACATTATGCTAAGTGAAATAAGTCAGTCATAAAAGGACAAATACTATATGATTCCACTTATATGCGATACCTAGAATAAATAGTCAAATATGTAGAGACAGAAAGCAGAATGGTGGTTGCCAGAGATTGGGGTAGGAGGAAATAGGAAATGATGGTCAAAAGAGATAAAACTTCAGTTGTAGAATGAATACATTCTGGGGATCAAACTTACAGCATGGTGACTAGTTAACTAAACGAATTTCATTCCTGAAATTTGTTAGGAGAGTAGGTATTAAAAATGTTTTCACCACAGACAAAAAAAAAAGTGGTAACTAGATGAAGTGATAGATATGTTAACTAAAGTAATTGTGGATGTAAGAATGGAATTTCAGTTGGTTACAATGAAAAAATCTGTAGAGATTTGTGGTGGTGATGGTTGTATAACAATGTAAATGTACTTATGTGCCTATACTGTATACTTAAAATAGTTAAAATGACAAATTTTATATTTTCTAGATTTTACTACCCTAAAAAGCTATGTAAAAGTGAAAAAAAGCCTGATTTAATCATTCCATAATTTATACATGTCTCATAACATCATTTATGCTTCATACATATATTCAATTATTATTTACAGATTAAAAATAAACTTTTGAGTGAAAAAAATGGGCAAAAGACTCAAATCAGACATTTCTCTAAAGAAGATTTACAAATGGCCAATATGTCGTAAGAAGGTGTTTCACGGCTCAGCACCTATAGCTCAACCGGCTAAGGCGCCAGCCACGTACACCTAAGGTGGAGGGTTCGAATCCCTAGCCCGGACCCACCAAACAACAATGATGGCTGCAACCAAAAAAAAATAGCCGGGCGTTGTGGTGGGCGCCTGTAGTCCCAGCTACT
>NW_003852550.1:2633453-2663709 GCF_000181295.1 Otolemur garnettii
GTTTCACCTCATTGGTCATTATGTCAATGAAAATCAAAACCCCAATGAGATACCACTTCTCAGTCACTAGAGTAGCAATAATCAAGACAGAAAATAACAAGTGTTGACAATGAAGAAATTGGAACCCTTTTACATTGCTTTTGGGAGTATAAAATGATGCAGCTGCTATGAAAAAATGTTTGACCGTGCCTCAAGAAGTGAAATATAGCATTATCATATGACCCAGCAGTGCCATTCCTAGGTATATACCAAGGAAAAATGATGTTGTATTTCTACACAGAAATTTGCACCTGAATATTCATGACAGTATTATTTATAGTAGCCAAAAAGTAAAAACAAATAAACAACAACGACAACAAAAACAGATTTCTATCAACGGTTGAATGGCCAAACAAATTGTGCTATACAATACAATATCATTTGGCAATTAAATAGAATAGAAGAACATGGATGACCCTTGAGAAGATTATGCTGAGCAGAGTAAGCCAGACACAAAAGTCCACATATTGTATGAATTCATTTATATGAATAGGCAAAATTGTATAAACAAAAAGCAGATTAAGTATTGCCAGGGCCTGGAGGGAGAGAGGAATGAGGAGTGACTACTCATAGGGTACAGGGTTTCTTTTGGGGGGAAATGAATATTTTCTAAAATTAGACTGTGAATGATAGTTGTACGAATTCTTGAACATATATAAAAACATTAAATTGTATGCTTGAAGTGGATGAAGTGTATGGCTTGTGGTATTTCAATAAAGTTATTTAAAAATTAATTTTGCACATTATTTGAAAATCCACAAGTTTTCTACTTAATAAGTTGTTATTTTTCTTGTAAAGCTTACAAATAAGGTTTCATTTTTCTTAAAATGGCTGTATTTTAGGATTTTTAAAATTCTAGACTCCTGAGAGTTGATGAACATATGGGTATTAGTGTTTTTCTTGCACTTAATTTTGAACACATTTTAAGTAATTTTGTGTGGTGTGGTTACTAGAATCACATAACTGCTAGTATGTAATAGCTTGATTTTATGAGCCATATTTCTTTCTCTAATGTTTCTTTAGCATTTGGGGGTACCTTGGGCTGATGTTTGGTGTATTTGGCTATCACTCCTTCCTTGAGTGGTAAAGGATAGAGTTCATTATCTTATAAACTTAGCTTGTATTAGTTTTTCTCTAAATTCATCATCACTTTACATGTTCTTTCCTTGGATTTTATCTGATGGCTTTGGCTATTTCAGGCAACCCAGAGCCATTATGTATCATTTGGTTCCTGTTACCGCAATATTTCACCACCTGGAAGAGATAAATAATGTGCACACTTGAAGACCTTTTTCTATTTCGTTTATTAAAATGTTAGTGATTGTTTGATGGATAGAGAGCTTCAATTATGCAAGATGAGTAAGTTCTACAGATTTGCAGTACAATATAATGTCTATAGTTAACAAGACAGTATTGTTCACTTTAAATATGTTAAGAGGATAGATTTCATATTAAGTGCTCTTACCACAAAACACATACATACACACACACAAGAGCACAGTTTTTAGAGGTGACAGAAATGTTTGTTCATTTGTGGTTATGGTAACATTATATATGTGTAATTTTTGTATACCAATCAATATCAATAAAGGTTTTAAAGATGGGTATCTCTACATCCATTGTTTAATTTCCCCAATTGTTAATATTGTCTATCTAAATTAGAACCTATTTATGGTTCTTATCATGCTGTGCTTAATCTCCAAATGCACATAAGCACTGTAAAAATATCAACAATTATGTCGCACTGCAGCTTCCAACTCTTGGACTACTGTTGTAATATTCTTCTTGCCATAAAGCAGGATATGTTTTTACTCTTTCTTCTAAATATTTTCCATCTGTTGTCTTGTTTTTATCCCCCAGTGGCAATGCTTCTTAAATTTTACAATGGAATGCAATAATAAAAAAGATTAGCTTTCTAACCAGTTTTGATGTCTTCTGTTCTGTAAAGTAGGGTGAGCCTGTAATTTTATTCTGAGTCTTAGGTGACAGCTTGGAATGGAATAGAAGACGCCATTACTAGGGCATAGTAGAGATTGACTGTGATCCAAATACACTTAGACTAACAATTTGAGTTTTAACAACAAAAAAAATATATCAAATTGATTCCTTTTTCTACATGGACTGTGTGTGATACAACACAGTGACCTTGAAAGCAGTTCTAATTTCAGGTTTGTCTTCCAGTGTTACTGTAATTGTTAGATAGTTTCACAGTAGTGAATTTGGCTCATTAGGTATGCTATATGTTCCATTTTCAGAATTATATCAAAGCTTGATATTAGAAAAAATGTAGCTGTTTGCAGCTATGTATTCAAGTCACTTCCAGCTTTTGCTATAAGTGCAAATAGATTTGAATTTTCCTTTCTCAGAGTGATTTACGAGATCCCTGGCCAGTTTGTTGATTTTCTGAGCACTTTCTTCTTTATCTCATCTTGCTTACTTTTTTTTTGAAGCTCATTGTTTTCTCTACAAGTGGATGAGTAATAAAAGGCTAGATAAAGCTTAAGCTAGCAAATATCAGTATTTTTAGAAGCCATAATAAAATATACTTTCTTTTAAAATTTTAATTGGTTTGAAGGAATAGGACAATGAGGCTGATTAGAAGACTTGTATTAGGGGTCAAGTGCTGGATGAATTTAGGTTAGGGTTACAGTAGTTCCCATTTATACATTCTAAGGCCCCCAGTGGATGCCTGAACCTGTGTATAATACTGAACCTTATATATACTATGTTTTTTTTCCATCTGATAACAGAGACAGCTACTAAGTGACTAATGGACAAGTAGTGTATACAGCATAGATATGCCTGGCAAAGAGATGATTAATGTCTCATGAGGGACAGCATAAGATTTCATCGGGCTACTCAAAATGGCATGCAATTTAAAATTTATAAATTGTTCATTTCTGGAATTTTCCATTTAATGTTTTCAGACCACAGGTGACTGAAGCCATAGGAAGCAAAACCACAGATAAGGAAGGACTGATGTATTTGTAGAATTTAGTGTAGTGTAGTTTTGTAAATAATCAGGAGTTGCTTACTGCCTTACAGGCTTACCACTAGCAGAATTTTTATTGGAATTTTCTTCTTGCTTTTTATTTTGGCATATAAATTTAATTCCTTCAGGAATAAAAAGAAGAATCATAATGGCTTATTGAAAGCTTTCCTATGTAAACACCTAAAATGGAACCAAAGCAATCCAAAATTTAATTGTATACCTATTATGTGCTAAAGATGAGCTAAATGGTTGATTCGTACGGGTTCAGGAAAAATACATATGTTCCCAACCCAATACTTTTAATTGTTTTTTAATAACAGGATATAAAGAGAAAAAGCATTATTTAGTTTATTTTTTTCTATTTGTTATTTTTAAAATTTATATAAATGTATGGGGTATATGTGCGATTTTGTTACACGCATAGATTATATAGTGGTCAAGTCATGGCTTTTAAGGTATCCATTACCCAAATAACATACATTGCATCCATTAACTAATATCTCATATTCCTTTCCCTACCTCTTCACCCCTCCCAGTCTCCACTATCATTCCATTCTCTACAACCCATGTGAAAATATTTTTAGCACCCATATGAGTTAGCATGTCTGATATTTGTCTTTCTGTGCCTGGCTTATTTCAATTAAGATAATATCCTCCAATTCCATCCATCTTGCTTCAAAAGACATAATGTTGTTTGTTGTTGTTGTTGTTGTTGTTGTTGTTGTTTGGTTTTTTGTGGCTGAATAGTATTCTGTTAAATAAAGAGGGTGCCAAAAGTATGTACACATTTTAAGAAAGGAAACAACCGTCATTAAACTTACAATACTCAAGTCACATTTGACTATTGCAATTGTAAGAGGTGCTCAGTGTGACTTAAATTCATCTTTTGTTACTGGTATAAAGTATTACAGTTTTAATAAAGTTTTTTTCAATTCTTAAAATGCGTATACATTTTTTGGCACCATCTATATGTGTAAGCCACCCCTAAGGTTGCCATACATAGGAAAAATGGGAAATTGTAGCTAAATGTACCTTTATTATAAGATGTTCGTTATATATTGGACACCTTGGTATAAAATTTTGTAATGGATATTTTGTAAGTAAAGGTACATTTAGCTGCAATTTCCCATTCTAACTATGTATGGTGACTTTATGGATGACGTTTGGGACACTCTATGTGTAATGAATATATATCACATTTTCTTTATCTGTTCATCTGTTGATAGATATTTAGGTTGATTCCATATTTTGCTATTGTTAATAGTGCTGAGATAAGCATATTAGTGCAGGCTATCTTTTTTATATATTGATTTATTTTCCTATGGATAAATACCCAGCAAGAAATGGATAGACTGGCTCAGCACCTATAGCACAGTGGTTACAGTGCTGGCCACATGTACCAAGGATGACAGGTTTGAACCTGGCCTGGGCTTGCTAAATAACAATGACAACTGCAACAACAAAAAATAGCTGGGCGTTGTGGCAGGCACCTGTAGTCCCAGCTACTTGGGAGGCTGAGGGAAGAGAATCACCAAGAGTTTGGGGTTGCTGTGAGCTGTGATGCCATGGCACTCTACCGAGGGTGGCATAATGGGACTCTGTCTCAAAAAAAAAAAAAAAGAAAGAAAGAAAATGGATAGAATTATCTGATCATTCTATTTATAGTTTTTTGAGATATCTCCCTACTGATCACCATAGTGCCTATACTAGTTTACATTCCCAAAAACACTGTATAAGAATTCCCTTTTCTCGGCTTCGCACCTGTAGCTCAGCAGTTAGGGCGCCAGCCACATGCATCAGTGCTGGTGGGTTCAAACCTGTCCTGGGCCTGCCAAACAACAATGACAACTACAACAAAAAAAACAGCCAGGCATAGCAGCGAGCACCAGTAGTCTCAGCTACTGGAAGGCTGAGGCAAGAGAATCACTTAAAAACCAAGAGTTTGAGGTTGTTGTGAGCTGTGATGCAACAGCACTCTACCAAGGGCAACATAGTAAGACCCTATCTCAGAAAAAAAAAAAAAGAATTCCCTTTTCTCCACATCCTTACCAACATGTGTTACTTTTTTTTTTTTTGGCAGTTTTTGGCCAAGGCTGGGTTTGAACCCACCACCCCCAGCATATGGGGCCAGCGCCCTACTCCTTTGAGCCACGGGCACCACCCAACATCTGTTACTTTTTATTGTTTTCATAATTGCTATTGCCATTATTATCCATGGCAAGATATTATTGTCCATGGTAAGATAATAATCTAATTGTGCTTTAATTTGCATTTTTCTGATGATTAATAATGTTGAGCATTTTTTTCATATACCTATTGAGTATTTGTTGTATTCTATTAAAAAATGTGTATTCATAGCCTTTGCCTATTTTTCATGAGATTGTTGGGTTTTATGGTTGTTGTTGTTGAGTTGTTTGAAGTCCTTGTATATTTTGGATATTTGTTCCTTGTTGGATGAATACTTTGCAAATATTTTCTCCCATTCTACAGGTTGTCTTTCACTCTGTTTTAATTTAATTTCTATTTGTCTGTTTTTATTTTTTTGCCTGTAATTTTGAGGTCCTAGCCATAAATTCTTTGTTTAGGCTAATATCAAGAAGCATTTCTTCTGGGTTTTCTTCCAGTATTTTTATATTTTACGGTCTTACATTTAAGTCTTTAATATATCTTGAGTTGATTTTTTTGTACATGTTATATGGTGAGAGATAGGGGTCCAGTTTCATTCTTCTGCATATGGCAATCTAATTTTCCTAGCACCGTTTATTGAAGGTGTCCTTTCCACAATATATGTTCTTATTAGCTTTGTCAAAGATCAGTTGGCTGTAAATGTGTGGCTTTTTTCTTGTTTCTCTATTTTGATCCATTGATTTATGCACGGTAAAAAAATCAAGGTACAGAAATCAGTAGTTTTTCTGTATAATAACAATCCATGGAAAAAAAAATCAAGAAATCCAGTTTACAATAGCTACAAAAACAATAAAATACCTAGGAATAAATTTAACCAAGGAGGTGAAATATCTCCACAAAAAACAACAAAAGCTTGATGAAAGAAACTGTAGCTGACACAAACAAATGGAAAAAAATATTCCACGCTCATGGATCAGAAGAATTAGCACCATTAGAAGGACTATACTACCCAAATAAATCTACAGATTCAATCAAATCTCTATCAAAATACCAATGCCATTTTTCACAGAATTAGAAAAATCAATCCTAAAATTCATAAGGAAATAAAAAAGAACACATATACACAAAGCAATACTAATACTGAACAAAAAGTATGAAGCTGGATGCATCACATTACCCGACTTAAAATTATATGATGAAGCTGTAGTAACCAAAATGGTATGGTACTAGTAAGAAAAGGCTTCAGTTTATACATAATATAGAAACATATGAGTCACAGATAGAATGTCTTGTTCACCTAGATAAGTATATGTTCTAAGTGAGGAAGGAAGCATTCAGTAGGTGATATTAATCACGACCACTTTGTTGGTGAGGCCTCAATACTCATGAGCAGAGCAATGAACACTGTTTTAGAGTTATGGTATATGTTTCAACTGTTACTGGGGGAAAAACTTACCTTAATTGTGAAAGTAAGTGTGTGTGAAGTTTTCTAATGATCTATTACATAGAAGAAGACATTATGCAAATATTCGCTAAGCAAAAATATTTTATATATGTGAGTTGTCTTTTACCCCAAAGAAACTTTCAATGTAACTGAAAGTAACTTTCTTTTTTTTTTTTTTTTTATTGAATGGTAACTGTGTACATTGATGCACTTTGGGGGTACATATCCTTCATGTAACTTTCTTAGTTATTTTGTTAAAACATTCATATTCTACTCATAAAAAGATTCACTTGTACCCTTGTAAGATGAACCACATAACTTTCAATGTAACTGAGGAGTGAAAGTTTGCTTATGTAAAACCATCATAAACATGACAGAATAAGATCCTGCCCTAAACTCTTACAGTAAGCTTCTTTGTCTAGGAAAACTTCATGGAAAAAGTAGAGATCTTAGATATCCACTGAAGAATTGATAGACTTCCTCATGTTATGAAGAAATTTATCTTTTGACATAGAACCTACTATAGCTTTGGTTAACATGCTCATTGTAAGCAGTAAAGTGCATCAGAGCACGAATGGCTATCACGGTTACAAAGTCAAACTATTTGAATCCAAACCCATGTCTACTACTTACTAGCTGTAGCTCTATCACATGGGATAATAATGGTGTCTTTCTAGTAGGGTTTTAAGGATTAATGACAATGATGCATCTATATACTGTAGAAATAGTATGAGCTCTGGAGTCTGATAGACTTTGTTTCAGATCCCAGTTCTGCCACTTAATAAAGACCTTAAGCACTTGGCTTCTCTGAGATTCAGTTTTCTAATTTATAAATGGAGATAATAAAGCCTGACTCACAGGGATGTTATAATGATTAAATGAAGCAATTTATGTAAAGCACTTAGCAGACTGTCTGATGTATAATAAAAACTCTATAAATAATCTTATGCTCTTATAAAATCTAACTCATGTGGAGACTTCAGTTTTATCTTTTTATTCATGTTTTCAGGGTGAACCTGGCCTGCCTGGATACCCAGGAAACCCTGGCATCAAAGGTTCTATTGGAGATATTGGTTTGCCTGGATTGCCGGGGACCCCTGGAGCAAAGGGACAACCAGGCCTTCCTGGATTCCCAGGTAATATTTCTATTCTTAGATTCTCCCTTTTCCCATTGCTCATATACTATAACTGATATCACAGAGCAGCTTATTTGGCAGACTTGCCTTCTATTTCCCAAATGGATACTGAATAGCAACATAATCTGAAACTCACTCTTTTCCTCT
Organism: Otolemur garnettii; assembly: GCF_000181295.1. NCBI lineage: Eukaryota > Metazoa > Chordata > Mammalia > Primates > Galagidae > Otolemur > Otolemur garnettii. The sequence continues at coordinate 2,641,339 of NW_003852550.1, forward strand.
TCTTTGTTCAAATTTCCTTCTTAAATGAGAATAACTATTACTGACTGCGCAGGACAATATCCTGTGGACACAGAGACTGTTAAGTGGGACATTTTCCAAACTTTGAGTGATAGCCACAAATCATTTAAGAAGCCTTACTGTTTTTATAGGTGAGAATATATACTTTCAAGCCATAGCCTACTGCTGATTTTCTTAGAAAGTTGTACACAGGCACACAGCTAGTGCCTATTGGTGGAACAATCATACTGTTCATTCAAATGGCAAAGACTGAGTCATTCAAGCAAAGGGTTTAAGCACTATTAATCAAGAACATAGCCTAAACTAGATTATTATAATACCTATTTTTTTATACTTTAATTATTTTGTTTTTTTGAATTGCACTATGGCATAGAGGAATGGATCTTTGGTTATGTTTTTCTTAATCTTCTTATTGAAGTATAGCATACTTATTTTAAAGTACACTTAAATGTGAAAAACCATAGATGAGTTTTTACCTATGTATATGTATGTGAATCTATCATACATAGCAAGATATGAAGTAATTCCCTCATCCCATAAAGTTTACCCATGTCCCTTCACAAGGCCCCATCCCATGTTACTGAGGTAACTACTACCATGACTTTTATCACCATCATATAATTTTGCCAATTACTATAATTCATATCAGTGGAATCATATAGTGATCCTGTATCTGGCTTCTTTCACCCACTGTATCTGTAGGATTCATTTATTTTGTGCCATGTGTTGGTAGTTTCTTCCTTATCTTTGCTGTGTAATATTCCATTAAAGAATTATACCATAATACATTACCCATCGCCTGTTGATGGAATTTTGGATTATTTTCAGTTTGGGAAAATTATGATAAAAGATGTGATGAATATTCTTTTACATGTCTTTTGGGAAACATATATACTGATTTCCCTTAGAGCTAGAAACACTGAATCATAGAGTAGGTATACATTTACCTTTAGTAAATGTTGCCAGTTTTCCAAAATGGTTATGTAAATTATAGTCCCATAGGCAGTACATGAAATGTCGAGTTGTTCAATTGCCCATGTCCTCACACTATCAGTTTTTTTTTAACTTTATCTATATGGTAAGTGGAAGTATCTTACTGAGGTTTTAATTTATAGTTTCCTAATGAATAACAATATTAAAATACCTTTTTAAACAACAGACACCTCAGAAATTTAAAAAATCCTTAATGAATACTACAAAAAAAACTTTATTCTCAGAAATATGAAAATCTGAAAGAAATTGACCAATACTTGGAAGTATACAAACTTCCTGGACTTAATCAGAAAGAATTGGAAATGCTGAAAAGATCTATATCAAGTAATGAAGTAGAATCAACTATATGAAATCCTCCCAAAAAGAAGAGTCCAGGACCAAATGGCTTCACATCAGAATTCTACCAAACCTTTAAAGAGGAACTAGTACCTATATTACTTAACCTTTTCCAAAACATCAAAAAAGAAGGAATATTTCCCAGCACATTCTATGAAGCAAATATTACCCTGATCCTCAAACCAGGAAAAGACCCAACAAGAAGAGAAAACTATAGATCAATATCTCCAATGAACATACATGCAAAAATATTCAATAATATCCTAGCAAACAGAATCCAGCAACACATCAAAGGAATTATACACCATGACCAAGTGAGTTTTATCCCAGGGTCTCAAAGTGGTTCAATATACGTAAATCTATAAATATAATATGTCACATAAACAAACTAAAAAACAAAGACCATATGATTCTCTCAGTAGATGCAGAAAAAGCTTTTGACAATATCCAGCATCCTTTCATGGTCAGAACACTTAAGAAAATAGGTATAGAAGGGACTTTTCTTAAACTGATAGAGGCCATTTACAGCAAACCCACAGCTAATATCATATTGAGTGGAGTAAAATTGAAAACATTTCCACTCAGATCAGGAACCAGGAAAGGTTGCCCATTGTCTATACTGCTTTTTAACATAGTAATGGAAGTCTTAGCCATCACAATCAGGCAAGAGAAGGTGATCAAGGGTATACAAATAGGGTCAGAGGAGATCAAGCTTTCACTCTTCGCAGATGATATGATTTTATACCTGGAAAACCCCAGGGACTCAACCACAAAACTCTGAGAAGTGATCAAGTAATACAGTAGCATCTCAGGATACAAAATCAATACTTATGAATCAGTAGCTTTTATGTGTACCAATAAAAGTCAAGCCAATAAAACAGTCAAGAACTCTGTTCCCCTTACAATTGTGCCAAAGACGATGAAATATTTGGGAATTTACCTAACAAAGGATGTGAAAGATCTCTATAAAGAGAACTATGAAACTCTGAAAAAATAAATAGCTGAAGATGTTAACAAATGGAAAAACATACCATGCTCATGGCTAGGAAGAATCAACATTGTTCAAATGTCCATATTACCCAAAGCAATTTACAATTTAATGCAATCCCTATCAAAGCACCACCTTCATACTTTAAAGATCTGGAAAAAAATACTCCGTTTTATCTGCAACCAGAAAAAAACCTTGAATAGCCAAGGCACTACTCAGAAATAAAAACAAATCAGGAGGAATCATGCTGTCAGACTTCAAACTATACTATAAATAGATAGTGATCAAAATAGCATGGTATTGGCACAAAAATAAAGAGGTAGATTTGAACAGAATTGAGAACAAAGAGATGAACCCAGACACTTACCGTCATTTGATCTTTGATAAGTCCATCAAAAATATAAATTTGGGGAAAGGTTCCCTATTTAACAAATGGTGCTGGGAGAATTGGCTGGTGACTTGTAGAAGACTGAAAATTGGACCCACACCTTTCACCATTAACAAAAATTGACTCTCACTGGATAAAAGATTTAAAGTTAAGACATGAAACCATAAAGGTCTTGGAGAGAGTGCAGGAGAAACACTTAAAGAAATTGGCCTGGGAGAATACTTTATGAGGAGGACCCCTGGACAATTGAAGAAACACCAAAAATACATTACTGGGATCTGATCAAACTAAAAAGCTTCTGCACAGCCAAGAACACAGTAAGTAAAGCAAGCAGACAGCCCTCAGAATGGGAGAGGAGATTTGCAGGTTATGCTTCTGATAAAGGTTTGATAACCAGAATCCACAGAGAACTCAAACATATTAATAAGAAAAAACCAAGTAATCCCATTTCATTGTGGGCAAGGGACTTGAATAGAAGCTTCTCTGAAGAAGATAGGCACATGGCCTACAGACACATGAAAAAATGCTCATTAAGATGCATCATCTTTAATCATCAGAGAAACACAAATCAAAACCACTTTGAGATATCATCTAACACCAGTAAAAGTGGCTAACATATCAAAATCCCAAACAGATGTTGGCATGGATGTGGAGAAAGGGGAACACTTCTGCACTGCTGGTGGAGTGCAAACTAATACATCCCTTTTGGAAAGAAGTATGGAGAATACTCAGGGATCTAAAAGTACACCTGCCGTTTGATCCTGCAATCCCTCTACTAGGTGTATATCCAAAAGACCAAAAATCACTTTATAACAAAGATATTTGCACCAGATTGTTCATTGCAGCTCAATTCATAATAGCCAAGTCATGGAAGAAGCCCAAGTGCCAATCAACCCATGAATGGATTAATAAATTATGGCATATGTATACCGTGGAATATTATGCAGCCTTAAAAAAGATGAAGACTTTACCTCTTTTACGTTTACATAGATGGAGCTGGAACATATCCTCCTTAGTAAAGTATCTCAAGAATGGAAGAAAAAATATCCAATGTACTCAGTACTATTATGAAACCAATTTATAATCACTCACATTTTCATATGAAGAATAGATCACAACTATGGCCCAAGATAAAGGATGGAGATGGGGAGGTGGGAGGGGAGGGGGGAGATTAGATCGAGGGAGGGTGAATGGTGGGATGACACCTATGGTGCATAATGCAGGGGTACATGTTGGATCTATTGGTATAGAGTATAAATGTCTTGACACAATAAGTAAATGAGATGAGATATATATTAACCAGCGTGATGTAAGCGTTCCTGATTCTATATGAAATCAGCACATTGTACCCTATAGATGCATTAATGTATACATTATCTATGTGTTTATGATTTAATAAAAAATTAAAATACCTTTTCGTATACTTGTTGGCCATTTGAATAGCAGCCTTTTGAAGTGTCTTCTCAAGTTTTTTTTCATTCATTTGTATTGGGTTGTTTTCCCTTTTACTGATTCATAGCAGTTTTATATTGTTTTGGGTATGAGTCCTTTGCCAGATACATATATGCAAATATGTTCTCCCTATCTCAGATTCACCTTTCACTCTTAATCCTGTCATGAAATGATAAAAAGTTGTTAATTTTAATAATATTCAGTGTATCAATATTTTCTTTTATGGTTAGTGCTTTTGGATCAGGTTCAGTAAATATTTGCCTACTTGAAATTATGGAAATTTTCTCCTAATTTTTTGTAACCTTTAGTGTTTATGCTTTCACATTTAGGTTTTTGATATGTCTTGAATAAAAATATTTTTATAGTGTGAGACAAGGCTCAAGGTTCATTTTCTTCCCCATATAGTTATCTATTCACATACCATTTAAGTTTACCCAATAAATTTCAGTCACTGTGTTTTCAGAAAACTAAATGACAAATATGTATGGGTATATTTCTATATTCTGTATTCTCTTCCATTAGTTTATTGTCTGTCTATTCTTGCTTTAACACAACACTGTCTGAATTATTATTAATTTCTGCGATTTTTAAATCTTGTATTGGTTATTCTGGGTCTTTTGCATGAATTTAGAAATCAGTTTATCAATTTCCGTTAGAAAATACCTACAGAAATTTTGATTAGGATTGCAGTAAATCTCTAGATAACTTTAAGAAGAATTAATATTTTAACAATATTCAGTCTTCTAATCCAGTGAGCATGTTATCTTTCCATTCATTTAGGTATTTAATTTAATTCAACAATATGTTACACTTTTCATTTTTATAATTTTTTTCAGAGAAAACTGTAAAATTTTATTGAGAATTTAACAAGTGAAATTTTCGTTGTTAACAGCATATATATGGCTTCAGTTTGTCTTCTTAACTGATCACTGTCTGTCACCTGCTCCAGGAATCGAAGAACGCTCTACATTAGGTAGAGTCTTCCCTTCCACATCAGGGCCATCTCCACGTTCAGCTCCAGTCTTTTCCATACCCAGGCCCATTTCCTGGGGCTTACCCTCTGTACCTTCATCCACAGAAATTCCTTCTTCTCTCTCTTGTCCAGGGTCAATTTCCTGACTCACAGTTGATGGTTCTTGATATTCAGTAGGCTTCTGGGCAGCCACAGTTTCAACAGAACTGGAAGATTCTTCCTCATCTCCTCTTCCTCTGGATCGTGACCTTGATCTCACACATGCACTCATATTTCAGGTGGCAATTAGAAAATCGTAACCTGAAAACTATGTGGCTGCCTAAGCACCACTTCTGTGGGGGGGGTCAACACATTTTTATAAATCTTAAACATCTTTCTTTAAAAATTATCTTTGGAAATTTGATACTTTCTGATGGTATTTTTTCTTTTTTTTTATTAAATCATAGCTATGTATATTAATGCAATCTTAGGGTACAATGTGCTAGTTTTGCACACAATCTGAAATGCTTTCATCAAACTGGTCCACATAGCCTTCACGCTGTTTTCTTAGTTATTGTGTGAACACATTTATATTCTATACTTAGTAAAATGTCACATGTACCCTTGTAAGATGCACTGTAGGTGTTTTAAATGGTACTGCTTTTCCAGTTGCTTGTTGGAGTATATAGAAATAATTGATTTGGGAAAACTGAGCATGTGTAAAGGAAAAATTGTTCTTTTCACTTAATAATTCTAAGAGTTTGTAGGGGTTTTTTGTTTGTTAAACTGACACATCACCTCAGATTATTTTACTTCTCCTTTTCCATTCCTTTTTTTTTTTTTTTTATAGAGATAGAGTCTCACTTTATTGCCCTCCATATAGTCACACAGCTCACAGCAACCTCCAACTCCTGGGCTTAGGCGATTCTCTTGCCTCAGCCTCCTGAGTAGCTGGGACTACAGGCACCCACCACAATGCCCAGCTATTTTTTTGTTGCAGTTTGGCGGGGCTGGGTTTGAACCCACCACCCTAGATATATGGAGCTGGCTCCCTACCAGCTGAGCCACAGGTGCCACGCTCCATCCTTTTTTTTTTTTTGATACAGCGTCTCACTATGTTGCCCTCGGTAGTGTGCTGAGGTGTCACAGCTCACAGCAACCTTAAACTCCTGGGCTTAAGCTATTCTCTTCCCTTAGGCTCCGAAGTAGCTGGGACAAGAGGCACTTGCCACAATGCCCAGCTATATTTGTTGTTATTGTTGTTGCAGTTGTCATTGTTGTTTTAGCTGGCCCGGGCCCGGTTCAAACCTGCCAACCTCAGTGTATGTGGCCAGTGCCCACTGAGCTACCCACTGAGCTACATGAACCGCCTACTTTTTTCATTCTTTAAACCTTTTTTTTTTTTGCCTAATTATACTGGCTAGGATTTCTAGTATAATGTTCATTAGAAGTGGTTATAAAGTTCACATCCTTATGTTTTTCCTAAACTCAGAGGGTAAGTGTTCACTATTTTCACATTAAGTGTAATGTTAGTGCCAGAATTCATGTACTTACATTTCATTAAATCACGAAATTGCCTTTTTATTTTTAATATACTGAGTTTTTAAAATCAGGAATAGGTGTAAGTTTTATAAAACCCATTTTATTAATCTACAGAGGTGATCATGGTTTTTTCCTCCTTCATGCTATTGATGCAGTGAATCACACTAATTGATATTTTATGTCAAAACAACCTTGTATTCTTGGGATAAACTCCAAGATGGTCATGCTGTGTATCTTATTTTTAAATACAACTCAACTTGATTTACTATTTTTTTTAAAATTGTCTATGACCATGAGAGGTATTGACCTATGATTTTCTTTTCTCAGAGTCTCCGTCTGTACGTTTTGGTATTGGGATTTACTGGCCTGCTGAGTTGGGAAGTGTTCTCTATTTTTTCTCTAAATATTTAATAGAATTCATGAGTTGAAGAATTAGAGCCTATATATTTCTTTATGAAAATGTTTTAAATTACAGATTCAAGGTCTTTAACAGTTATATCACAGCATTTTGGGAGGCCAAGGTGGGAGGATTGCTTGAGCTCAGGCGTTCAAGACCAGCCTGAGCAACAGTGACACCCTGTGCTACTAGAGAGACCGAGGCAGAGGGATTGTTAGAGCAAGACTTAGAGACCATCCTGGGCAGCATAGGAAGACTCTCTTTAAAAATACTTTTTAAATGCACTGTCCTTCACAGTCCAAGATAGCATGCACCTCCTTTTCAGCACTAGAAGAGCTGCTTTTTCCTCAAGACTCCTTATACCTCTTTCAGTGCTGAGTGGCCAGGATCAACATCAAGAGAAGTTTATCCTGAACCTCTCTTAGGAAGTTGGGGAGAAGTGTGACCAACTGCTGCCATCTGTATTTTCCTGCTCAGAAATGGTATTGTAAAAGCACAGAATGATAGTGTGGGACACTAGGAGTGGAAAAGAAAGGAGGGAAGCCAACGCTAGGAACAGGTGAAGGGGAGCATGGTAACCCCTTGGGAAAAATATGCACATGGAATTGTTAAGGGATTAAGGCCACCAGAAGACCTCTGCCACCCCACATACCACTGCAGGGGTGGAATGGGGCCTAACCCATTTCCTGGGTAGGTCTGTATTAACCAGGCAGGGAGTGTGAGGTGGAGCAAACAGGAGCCAGGGACCTACAAGGCTGTCATGTATGAGGACAGACAAATGGCTATCTGAACACATGAAAAAAATGCCCATCATCTGTAATCATCAGAGAAATTCAAATCAAAACCACTTTCAGACATCACCTAGCCTGATAAGAATGGCCTACATTACAAGGCCCCAAAGCAACAGATGCTGGCATGAATGCGAAATAAGGGAATACTCATACACTGTTGGTGGGACTTCAAACTAGTACAGACTCTATGGAGAAATGAATGAAGATTCCTCAAAGAACTAAAAGTAGACCTACCATTTGATCCTGCCATCCCCATCCCAATACTAGGTATCTACACAAAAGGAAAACAAAGTCATTTTACCATAAGGGATTTGCACTTGAATGTGCAATTTTCAATTGCCAAGATGTGGAAATGACCCAGATGCTCTTCAATCAATGAATGGATTAATAAACTGTGGTATATACATAGCATGAAATGCTATTTAGCCATAAAAAGATGGAGATTTTATAACAACCTGAATGGATTTATAGAATATTCTCCTAAATGAAATATCACAAGAGTTCAAGGACACATACTCAGTGCTTTATTGAAGCCAATTGATTCTCAACTACATGGTCACATGGGAGAAAAACTCAATTAATTTCAAGGTGGGGGAAAGGGGTTGGGTAAATTCCCTCCCTATAGATACATTGCACAGGCACATTGCACACTTCCTGGGTGAAGGACACAACCACAGCCCAGACTTTAATTACAAAAGCAAACCATATAACCTAATCATGTGCAACCTCATATTAATCTGAAGTTAAAAAAAGGAGTTATATCACTATTCAGGTTATTTATTTTCATGTCAATTTTGATAAATTGTGTTTTTCAAAAATTTTCCCATTTCATCTAAGTTGTGAATTTTATTGGCAGAAAGTTGTTGATAATTATCTTTATTTTGTCCTTTTATTTATTTATTTTTGCAGTTTTTGGCCAGGGTCAGGTTTGAACCTGCCACCTCCAGTATATGGGGCCAGCGCCCTACTCCTTAAGCCACAGGCACCACCCTGTCCTTTTAATTCCTGCGGGATATGTAGTGAAGATTACATTTAAAATATGTTTCAACATTAGTAATTTTTGTTTTCTCTCTTATCTTAATCAGTCTTGCTAGGCATTCACTTTGTTTTATTAATTGTTACAATGAACCTTTATATATTATTCTCTGTATTTTCTATGTTCTTACTTCTTTGATTTTTGCTTAATCTTTAATGTTTTTTACCTTCTACCTTGTATGGATTTAATCTTGCTATTCTTTTTATAACTTCTTTAGTTGGGACTTTAGATCATAGATTTTTCACCTTTGTCCTTTGTAATAGATGTATTCCTTATTTTAAATGCAGCTGGATCCCACAAATTTTATTTCTTTGTGCTTTCTTTATCATTTCAGTTTAAAATATTTATTAGAGCAATATGATATCCCAAAACACCATAATAGTAGTGGACTTTAACACTCCTCTTACAGAGCTGGACAGAGTCTCTAAGTAGAAACTAAACACAGATACAAGAGACTTAAATGTGACCCTAGAACAACTGTATTCAATAGACATATATAGACCACTTCATTCCAAAGCTAAAGAATGTATATTCTTCTCATCGGCCCATGAAACATTCTCCAAAATATATCATATCCTAGAACATAAATCAAACCTCAATAAAATATTTTCTAATTTCCCTGTTGCTTTCTGTTTTGATCTATACATTATTTAGAATTATATTGCCCAATTTACAAATACTTGAGTTCTTTCCGTCCCCTAGTGATAATGTAGCTGTAGCAGCATCATAGCACAACACAATCCTTACATGTTTATGATGATTTCTGGGATAAACAAACCTACTGCATTGCCAGTTGTATAAAGGTATAGTAAAGACAATTATGTGCAGTATGTCAGCAGTCCCCAACAATTTTGATACCAGGAACCAGTTTCATGAAGGACAATTTTTCCATAGACTAGGCAGGTGGTAGTTGTTGGATGGTTCAAGTACATTACATTTACCTGAGATCATCAGGCATTAGATTCTCATAAGAAGTATGCAACTTAGGTCCACTGCTGTAGAGTTTACAGTAGGGTTTGTGCTCCTATGAGAATTTAATGCTGATGCTGATCTGACAGGAGGCAGAGCTAACATGGTGATTTGAGTGAGCAATGGGGAGTGGCTGTAAATACAGATGAAGCTTCCTAATAGGCCACAGACTGGTACCCGTCCAGAGCCCAGGGGTTGGGGACTGCAGCAGTACGTAATACTTGATAATGGCAAGAAATGACTATACACTGTGACCATAAAGTTCATGTGCAATTTAAATTTTGTTGCACATGAACTTTATGGCCACCCTGTATTGTTGGTTTATGTATTTATTATATTATATGATTTCTGTTATTTTATTCATTAAATTTTTAAATTTAATTTTAATTAAATCATAACTGTATACATGTATGGGGTACAATGCAATGATTTGATATACAGTGTGGAATGCTTAAATCAAACTGATTAATATAACCATCACCTAACTTACTTGTTTTTTTGTGGTAAGACATTTATAATATACTCTTCATTGTTTTGAAATGTACCCTTGCATTGTGCACGTAGGTGAGATCCCACCAAATACCCTTCCTCCACTCACCTTTCTCCTTCTCCTCTCTCCTTCCACTCCCTTCCTTCTTTCTGGACTATATTTGTGTTTTATTATTCATATAAATGTGTAATTGATTATATATTGGTTTTATAATAGTATTGAGTACATTGGATACTTTTTTTTCCATTCTTAAGATATTTTACTAAGAATATGTTACAACTCCATCCAGGTAAACATAAAAGATTTAATGTCTCCATCTTGTTTATGGCTGCATAGTATTCCATGGTATATATACACCACAATTTGTTAATCCATTCATGGTTGATGGGTATTTAGGCTGCTTCCATGGCTTGGCAATTATGAATTGGGTTGTAATAAATGTTATGGTGCAAATGTCTTTTTTATAGAATGATTTCATTTCATCTGGGCAGATACCTAGTAATGGAATTGCAGGATCAAACGATGGTAGGACAACTTTTAGTTCCTTGAGAATTCTCCATACATCCTTCCAAAAAGATTGTATGTGTTTACAATCCCACCAGCAATGTAGAAGTGTTCCCTTCACATCAACACCAGTATCTGCAGTTTTGGTATTTTGTGATGTGGACTAATTGTACTACAGTTAAGTGATATCTCAAAGTGGTTTTGATTTGAATTTCTCTGATGATTAAAGATGATGATCATTTTCTCATGTGTTTGTTGGTCATATGCCTGTCATCTTCAGAGAATTTTCTGTTCAAGTCTCTTGCCCACAAAGATATGGGTATGTTTATTCTTTCCTTATTGATTAATCTGAGTTCTCTGTAGCTTCTAGTTATCAGACCATTGTCAGAATCATAACCTGGAAAAATCCTCTCCCATTACAAAGACTGTCTGTTAGCTTTACTTGCAGTGCCCTTAGCTGTGCAGAAGCTTTTTAGCTTGATGCGATCCCAGTAATATATCTTTGGTGTTGCTTCAATTGCCAGTGGTGTCCTCCTCATAAAATATTTTCCTAGGCCAATATCTTCAAGTGTTTTCAAGCACTCTCTTCTACTATTTTTATAGTTTCATGTCTAAAATTTAAATCTTTTATCTAGTGAGAATCTACTTTTCTTAGAGGTGAAAGGTGAGGGTCCAGTTTCAGTCTTGTAAAAGTCACTAGCTAGATCTCCCAGCACCATTTGTTAAATATGGACTAATTTCTCCAATGCACATTTTTGTTAGGCTTATAAAAAGATCAACTGATGATGTGTGGCTGGGTTCACCTCTAGATTCTCTATTCTAGTCCACATATCTTACATCTGTTTTTGTGCCAGTACCATACTGTTTTGATCACTATAGATTTGTAATATAACCTGAAATCTGGTAATGTGATCCCTCAAGATTTGTTTTTATTTCTAAGTAATGTGTTGGCTATTTGAGGTTTTTTTCTGATTCCATATAAAACAAAGTATTATTTTTTCAAGTTCATTGGTGCTTTGATAGAGATTGCATTAAATCTGTAGATCATTTGGGATGTATGGACATTTTAACAATGTTGATTCTTCCCAGCCACAAGCATGGTATGTTTTTCCATTTGTTAATATATTCCACTATTTCTTTTTTCAGGGTTTCATAATTATAGAGATCTTTCACATCCTTTGTTAAATAAATTCCCAAGTATTTCATCTTCTTTGGCATGACTATAAAAGGAATGGAGTCCTTAGCTATATTTTTGGCTTGACTAGTGTTATTATATATAAAAGCTACTGATTTGTAAGTATTGATTTTATATCCTGAGATATTGCTATATTCCTTGATTACTTTTTTTTTTTTTTTGAGACAGAGCCTCAAGCTATCCCCCTGGGTAGAGTGCCATGGCATCACGCTCACAGCAACCTCCAACTCCTGGGCTCAAGCGAGTCTCCTGCCTCAGCCTCCCAAGTAGCTGGGACCACAGGCACTCGCCACAATGTGTGGCCATTTTTTGGTTGCAGCCATCATTGTTGTTTGGCGGACCCGGGCTGGGGATTCGAACCCGCCACCTTAGGTGTATGTGGCTAGCGCCTTAGCCACTTGAGCCACAGGTGCTGAGCCTCCTTGATTACTTCTAAGAGCTTTGTAGTTGAGTCCCTGTGGTTTTCCAGGTATAAGATCATGTCATCCATGAAGAGTGAGACTTTGAATTCCTCTGATCCCATTTGAGTACCCTTAAGCGCCTTCTCTTGACTGATTGTGATGTCTAGGACTTCCAGTACTATGTCAAATAGCAATGGTGACAATGGGCATCCTTGTCTAGTTCCAGATCTGAGTGAAAAATGTTTTCAGTTTTGTTCCATTCAACATGATATTGGCTGTTGGTTTGCTGTACATGGCCTCTGTCAGTTCAAGACATGTCCCATCTAAGTCCATTTTCTTTTTCTTTCTTTTTTTTTTTTTTTGAGACAGAGTCTCATTGTCACCCTTTGGTAGAGTGCTGTGGCATCACAGCTCATAGCAACCTCAAACTCTTGGCTTAAATGATTCTCTTGTCTTAGCCTCCCAAGTAGCTAGGACTATAGGCTCCCACCACAATGCCTAGCTATTTTTTTTTTTTTTTGTTCCTGTCATTGTGGTTTAACAGGCCTGGGCCAGGTTCGAACCCACCAGCCACAGTGCATGTGGCCAGCACTCTAACCACTGGGCTACAGGTGCTGAGCCTAACCCTATTTTCTTCAGTGTTCTATATATATATATATATATTGAGACAGAGTCTCATTATGTCACCCTCGGTAGAGTACCATGGCGTCACAGCTCATAGCAACCTCAAACTCTTGGGCTTAAGCAATTCTCTTACCTCAGCCTCCCAAGTAGCTGGGACTACAGGAGCCTGCCACAACACCCAGCTATTTTTTGTTGCAGTTGTTTATCTGGCCCAGGCCAAGTTCGAACCCTCCACCTTCAGTTTATGTGGCTGGTGCCATAACCACTGTGCTATGGGCGCTGAGCCTTCTTAAGTGAAAAGATGCTACTGGATATTATCATAAAGATTTTTCTGCATCAATTGATAAAATCATATAGTCTTTGTTTTTTATTTACACGGTGTATTATATTTATAGATGTATGTATGTTGAATCAACCTTGTAACCCTGAGATAAAACTAGCTTGATCATGGTGTATAATTTTTTTTCGTTGTGTCATTGAATTCTGTTTGCTAGGATCTTATTGAATACTTTTACATATATATTTATTTATGATATTGGTCTATAGTTTTCTTTCTTTGTTGGGTCCTTTCCTGGTTTGGGGATCAAGGTGGTATTTGCTTCATAGAATGTGTTGAGGAGGATTCCTTCTTTTTCTGTTTTAGAAAAGGTTATGTAATATAGATACTAGTTCCTCTTCGAAGATTTGGTAGAATTCTGATGTGAAGATATCTGGTCCCAGACTTTTCTTTTTGGGGAGATGTAATATAGTTGATGCTATTTCAGTGCTTGATATAAGTCTATTCAAAATTTCTGATTCTTTCTGGTTGATTATAGGTAGGTGGCGTGCTTTCAGGTATTGGTGCATTTCCTCCAGATTTTCATATTTCTGAGATAGAGGGGGTTTTTGTAATCATTGAGAATTTTTTGAATTTCTGTGGTTTCTGTGGTTATTTCTCCATTATTGTTTCTGATTGATGTTATCAGAGATTTTACTTTTCTATTTTTGGTTAGACTAGTCAAAGTTTTATCAATTTTATTTATCTTTTCAAAGAACCAACTTTTGTTTTGTTGATATTCTGAGTGATTCTGTTGTTTTCTATTTTATTTAATTCTGCTATAATTTTGGTTGTTTCTTTTCTTCCACTGGGTTCAGTGTTGGATTGTTCTTCCTTTTCCAGTAGCTTGAGATGACCCATTAGGTTGTTGACTTTCTTTTGGTTTTCATGATGAAGGCTTCTAATGCTATAAATTTACCTCTTAGGTCTGCCTTTGCTAAAATGACCGGACGTCACACTTTTGGAGGGACAGTCCCGATTTTTAACAATTTGTCCCACGTCCTACAGCACTCTTAAAAACTCCCAATTTTTGGAAAGAATGCATGACAAGCTAGGGAACTAGGGGACAACAGGAAGGGAATATGCGATTTTCGGCTGCTGAAAAGGTTAATATAACTCCATTTGGGAATGAAGAGGTTAATGTAACTTTATTTGGAAATAAAAAGGCTAATGTAAACTCCCTACTCTCCTCCTGGGCAAGGTTGCCCAGGTGGACTGGCGCCCTACTCCTTTGAGCCACAGGTGCCACCCTATACATAATTTTTTTAATGTATTATATTTGTAAATTGTACTTATGTTGAAATTAAAAATATATATATTACAATACTATTTTTGCATTCTATGAAAATTTTTGTTGCCCCACATAGACCAAATTTTTAATTAAGAACCACCACCACCCCACCACCCCTACCCCCTGTCAATGGTGTCCCACTTTACCAATGTTAAAATCTGGGCACCTTAGCCTTTGCAGTATCCCACTGGTTTTGATAATTTGTGTCTTCATTAATATTTTGTTCCAAAAAATCTGATGATTTCCTTTTTAATCTTGTCTTTGACCCAGCTATCATTTAGCTGAAGGTTATTTAGTTTCTATGACTTTGTTTGAGTATGAAGATTTCTGATGCTGTTGAGTTCAACTTTTATTCTGTGATGGTCCAAGAAGATTCAAAGAATAATTTCTAGTCATTTAAATTTGCTGAGTTTACACTTGTGTCCTAAGACACAATCAATTTTGGAGGATGATCTGTGGGATGATGAGAAGAATGTTTGTTCAATTTTATTAGGATGAAATGTTCTGTAGATGTCTGTAAAGTCCAATTGTTCTTGGGTCAAGTTTAAGTACATTATTTATTTTTTTAATTTCTTCTTGGAGGATGTATCCAGAACTGACAAAGAGATGTTGAAATTTTCAATTATTATAGTGCAGGTAGATATCAAATTGTTCATATATGTTAGAGTTTGCATTATAAATTGAGGAGCATTCAGGCAGGGCACATAAATGTTATTTATTGAAATCTCTTCATGTTGATTGTTTCCCTTGACAAATACATAGTGTCCATCCTTGTCTTTCTTTGTCTTTGTTGATTTAAATCCTATTGTATTTGCAAATAAGATTGCAACACCTGCTTTTTTCTGATTTCCATTTGCCTATATTATAGATGTCCATCCCTTCACCCTGAGTCTATTTTTATTCTTTGAGGTAAGATGAGTCTCTTGTAGGCCACAGATACCTGGCTTGATTTTTTGTATCCAGTCAGCCAACCTATGCCTCTTTAGAGGACAATTTAAGTCATTCATGTTAATTGAGAGAACTGATAAGTATGGTAGTGTTTGGGCTATCATGTTTTTCAAAGGTCTAGGGCATATTTTTTAATCCTTTTTTGCCTTTGTAGAAGTTAGATTTTGTTTGATAAATTCTGGGTGAGCTTAATTTGGTGGTAGATCATTGTGCTGGTCACTATAGAAAATGGGTCTGAGTATTTCCTGGAGAACTGGTTTAGTTGTGGCAAATTTCTTCAACATGTGGATGTTGGTGAAGTATTTGATTTCTCCAAAACAAATGAAACTCACTTTAGCTGGATACATGATTCTAGGCTAAAAGTTTTTTGTTTTAGAAGATTGAAGTTCAATGACCGTCCTTTTCTGACTTGAAAAGTTTCAGCTGAAAGATCTGCAGTCATTCTACTATTTCTCCCTTTATAGGTAATGCTTTTCTTATGTCTGGCTGCTTGCAAGATTTTCTCCTTCATATTAACTTTGGCAAAGTTAATTACAATGTGTCTAGGAGATGCTTTATTTGGATTGAGTTGTGCTGGGGTTCTAAAAGTATCTACTATCTGAATTTCTGTATCTCTGGCAATGCTTGGGAAATTCTCCTCCTTAATATTTCGTAGTAGACTATCTGTGCCTTTAGGACCATTCTCTTCTCCTTCAGGAATCCCTAAAAGTCTAATGTATGATCTTTTGGAATGATCCTACAACTCTTTCAGGGAATGTTCTATTCTTGTTTTCCATTTTTCTGCCTCTTTGAATGCTTGGGATTATTCAAAAGCCTTGTCCTCAGTTTCTGAGATCCTTTCTTCTGTCTGCTCAATTCTATTACTGAGCGACTCTACTGTATTTCAAAGCTCCTTGAATAACATTTTAACTTTCTTGAGCTCTTCTATATCTTTTCTTATTATTTTTATATCCTTGGTGCCCTTATCTTTGAATTCATTAATTTCTAGAGACAACTTTTTAACTACTCTTTGGATTTCTATTTCTATCTTATCCTCTGTTCTATTAATCTTGTTTGCCATCCATATTCTAAATTCTATTTCTGACAATTCAGCCATTTGTCTATGAATGGTGTCTTCTGTTATATCTCCTTTGTCATTCCTTGGGGGAGTTTATCTACTCTGATTATTCATGTTACCAGAGTTCTTCAGCTGGTTCCACCCCATGAGCATTTTTTGCAATTTGGCAATCAAAACTGGTAGGGTGGGATTGGCTTCGGAGCCCCAGGAAGTGGAGTTAACTATCCTTTTACCAATGAGCTCAGGCTTGTGACTGTAGCTTTTCCCCTACAGCCTTATAAAGTCCCTTTCAAAGCTCCTGCCAGAGACTATGAGGACCTGATTGGTGAGATAGCACAATCTGGCTCTGTCTTGAAGTCAGCCAGACTCTACGCAGTCCTAACAAGTCATATCAAGCTGAAATCTCAGCTGGGGAGAGATAGAAGCAACTGCAACACCCCGTCCCCCACCAATGACAGCTAGAGGAGGAGAATCAGTCCTTCTCTGCTACAAAACAACCACTACTCAATCTTGAAGGGTCCCTGGGTGGACAGTCCAAGTCTAGAGTTCTAATTAGATTTTCCTGGGCAGTACAGTCACTACTCAACAGGGAGAGTTCATAGGTTCTTCAGCAGCCCAATAGTAGAAATCCACAGGCAGTTCTTTCCCACAAACCTGAGGGGCTGGAGCCTGGTCCCCTCCAGTGGGCAACAGAGTCAGAAAAGTTCACCCTCCAAGGACAGAACAGGGGCATCCATGCCTCTACCTGCTATGCACCATCCCAGCACTTCCCTCTCTCCAATGTGTCCCTGTCTCCCCACACGCCCCCCCCTTTTTTTTTACATTTTCACCAGAATGTTTATTACAGCCCAATTCACAATAGCCAAGGTGTGGAAGCAGCCCAAAGGCCCCTTAACCCATGAGTTGTGGTACATATGGATACCATGGAATACCATGCAGCCATAACAAGATGAAGACTTTACATCTTTTATGTCTAAGAGTAGAACATACTATTCTTAGTAAAGTATTTCTAGAATAGAAAATGAAGTATCCATTGTACTTAATACTAGTATGAAACCAATATAAGCACTTACACATTCATATGAATGGTAAAACACAAATAGAGTCCGGAAAGAAGGAGGGGAGAGGAAGACGGGGGGAGGGCAAGTGGAGGGAAGGTATTTGGTGGCATCTCACCTAATGTGCACAATGCAAGGGTACATTTTAAAACAACTGAGAGTACAAGAAATTAGGAAGTGAGGTGATAGTTATGTTAAAAGTTTTATTTAAGCATGCCACATTGTATACCACACTCCCCTTTTTCCGCAGGAGTCATTGTTTTTGAGCTAAAGTCCACCTGGCCCACACAATGCCTGGGCCTTTCAGGGAATTGCCAAACACTCTGGGCTCAGCAGGGGGCAGACCTTCCCACAGCTGGGCAAGCAGGGTAAGGTAGAATGGGAGTTCAGAATTGCGGGGGTGGGGGGGTGGGGGAGGAAATATTTGTTAATGTTTGTGCTGGGCAGGATGATGCCTAACCTCCCAAGGGGGACCTCTCTTGAGAAGAAGGCCCAGTGTTTAGTGCCTCTCTCCCATAGGGTAAAACCAGAAGTCTTTTGTTCCCTGCTTGCTTGTAGAGAGCCCACAGCAAGCCTCCCACTTGAGGGAATGGTCTCATCCTCTTAGCGATGCACTTTATACTTGGAATTTGTGTTTTTGGATCCTCTTTCTTAAAATCCCAGCTTGCCTCAACAGAGATGATATGCACGTGTCTATCTTCCTTCTTAGCTCAGCTCCCCACCTTTGGCTTCACTGGATCCACTTCTGTCCAGTATCTCTCCCTCTGGACAGGAGCCTCTGGTGAAAGCTGACTCTAGTCAGCCATCTTCCTTAATCCTCCTCAATTTTCTGTGATTTTAGAGTGTACAGCCTTTCCTACTTATAAAATATAAGTTAACTGTAAAACAGCCCCAGGCAAGTCTTTCTGGAGGCATTCCAGAAGAAAGCATTGTTATCACAGGAGATGAAAGCTTCATGGGTGTTACTGACCCTGAAGACCTTTCAGTGGGACAAGATACAGATATAGAAAACAGTGACATTGAGGATCCTGAACCTTTGTAGGCCTAACCTAATATATATGTGTCTTAGTTCTCAAGAAAAAGTTTAAAGTGTAAAAATTTGTTTCAAATTTAAAGTAGAAAAAAGCTTATAGAATAAGGATATAAAGAAAAAATATTTTTTACAGCTATACAATATATTAGTGTTTTAAACCAAGTGTTACCACAAGAGTTAGAAAGTTTTAAAAAATGACAGGTTTATAAAGTTTAAAAGTTACAGTAAACTAAGGTTACTTTATTACTGAGGAAAGAATATTTTTATAAATTATATGTAGTGTTTATATAAAGTCTACAGTAGTGTAAAGTAATGTCCTAGGGCCTTCACCTTCACTCACCACTCACTCTCTGAGTTACCCAGAGCAACTTCTAGTCCTACAAGCTTCTTTCATGGTGTTTCCTCTTGCCAGATTTGTACTACCTTTTCTATGTTTAGATATGTGTACATACACATATACCACTGTTTTCTGGTTGTCTACAGTATTTGGCGCAGTAAAATGCTGTATGGGTTTGTAGTCTAGGAGCAATAAGCTATACCACATAGCCTAGCTATATAGTAGGCTGTACCATCTAGCTTTGTGTAAGTATCACCTGGCTCATTTTCTCAGAATATAAACCTGTTGTTAAGCAATGGATAACTATATGTCTTCTGTCATATTTGTTTCTCTTTTGGGAGGAAATTCAATTGCATGCATATTAGATCACTTGATACTATCTCAGGTCGCTGAGGCTCTAGCTATACTTTAAAAATTTTTATTCTCTCTGTGCTTTACTTTGGGTGGTTTTTATTGTCTCCTTCATACTTACTGATTTTTTTTTCTGTTGTGTTCAATATTCTGTTAGTCTCCACAAAGTTTCAGTTGCCATTAGGGTATTTTTAGTAACCATATTTACCTACATATTCCCCGTTTTTTCACCTATTCTATATATCTTTGCCCATAGGTTATTTAAAATGTTTCTTATAGTTAGTTTAAAGGCCTTTATTCTTTTTCCAACATTCTAGATATCCATGGGCCTATTTCTATTGATTTTTTTTTCCTTCTGGATAAAAGTCACATTTTCAAATATCGTCACATAATGCTCTGGATAGTATGATATAGAAATTCTAAATTCTATTAAATTTCTTGAAGAGTGCTGAATATTATTCTAGTAGGCCATAAATCACCTGAGAATCAACTTGATCTCTCATAGGTAGAGTTTTAGGTTTTGTTATAGCAAGGCTATTTCACTGCCCTTAGTTTTAGGTGTATTCTTTAAACTTGGCACGTGGACTTCACTCTTAATGTGTGGCTATTCTGAGGCGGCGCTGTGGCTCAGTGAGTCGGGCGCCAGCTCCATACACCCAGGGTGGCGGGTTCAAACCCAGCCCCGGCTAACCTGCAACAAAAAAATAGCTGGGTATCGTGGCGGGCACCTGTAGTCCCAGCTACTCAGGAGGCTGAGGCAAGAGAATCGCCTAAGCCCAGAGGTTGCTGTGAGCTATGACTTCATGGCACTCTAATAAGGGCAACAAAGTGAGACTCTGTCTCTGAAAAAAAAATGTGTGGCTATTCTGGGGTCTTTTTCTTTGAAAAATTTCACTTAGTATTTCTTATATTAAAGTCTGTTGGCAATAAATTATCTTAGCTGTCGCTCGTTAAAAAATGTTTTTATTGTGATTTCATTTTTTATTGAGTTATATAGTAAAGGAAATTCTAAGATCTCCCACCACAATACATGGCTGCTGGTTGTTCAAAGACTAATCTGTGGAAGGATTTTTCAGACATGATTAAGCTCCTGAATCACTTGAATTTAGGATATATAGATATTCTAGGTGAATCTAGTCTAATCACCTTCTTTAAAACTAGAGAGTTTTCTCTGTTAGTGTAAGAGGAAGCCAGAGAGATTCAAAGCATAAGAGAGATTCCCACTTGAGAAAGGATCTTCATTACTCAGATGCAAAAGGCCTAGGAAATGGAAATGTGAGTGATCTGCAGGACGTGAGAATGGTATATAGTTAGCAAGAAAACAGGGACCTCCGTTTTGTTTCCAAAAAAAAAAAAAACTAAATTTGGCCAATAAACCGGGATGAGCTTGGATATGCATCTTTTCCCCTAGCCTTGACGTAAGAACATAGCCAGACCAATACCTTGATTTTGACTTTGAGAGGCTGAGCATAGAGGCCAGCTCAGCTATGCCCAGAGTGTCACCTACAGAAATTGTGAGATAACAAATGGGTATTTTTAAAGTCATTAAGTTCGGGCTAATTCATTACATAGCAATAGAAAACTAATGCACTGCTTTTCTGGTCATTCTTCAGGTTTTTCCTTCCCTCTCAATATACCTATTATTGTTTACTTTCAGAGTCTTTGAATAGTTGCTTTTTGTATTCTGTCCAGTTTTTAATTATAACCAGTGAAAAAGAGAGGCTATAGTGAGTTTACTTCATTTTGGCAGGCCTCAAAATTGTTTAGGGATAAACTAAACAAAATATTTGCAAGGGGGGTCCACTGAAAACTCTAAAACCTACTTTGAGAAACTTTTAGATATCTAAATAAATGAAAAGTATAAGTCATATACAAGGGCTAGGAGATCAAAATTGTTAAGATGCCAGTTGTCTCAAAAGTGATCATAGATTCAAAGTGGTTCCAATTAATAACACAACAGGCTTTTTTTGGTAATAGTTGACAGATTCTCATATGTGTATGTTATGTGGAAATGGAAGGGACATAAAATATCCAAATCAATACTGAAAAAGAAAAACATGGTTTGGAAAACTTGTACTATCTGATTTCAAGATGTACAGTATTCAAGGCAATGTGGTACTTGCATAAAGATCAGTGAATACATCAATGGAATAGAATATGAAGCATAGAAAGAGACTCATATTATGTAGTAAATTGACTTTTGGTAAAAATATCAAAGAAATCCGGGCAGCGGCTGTAGGTCAGTGAGTAGGGCACCGGCCCCATATGCCAAGGGTGGTGGGTTCAAACCCAGCCCCAGCCCAAACTGCAACAACAACAACAACAAAAAATAGCTGGGTGTTGTGGAGGGCACCTGTAGTCCCAGCTACTTGGTAGGCTGAGGCAGGAGAATCGCCGAAGCTGAAGAGCTGTGACACCACAGCACTCAACCCCTAGAGCAACAGAGTAAGACTCTGTCTCTAAAAGTACATATGTGTGTGTGTGTGTGTGTATGTATATATATCAAAGAAATCCAATAGAGAAAACAAAGCCTTTTCAGCAAATAGCCCTGAAACTTCTAGATCTTCATATGGGGAAAAGAATGAAACTCAGCTGATAATATCACATCATGTAGAAAAATTATTTTTAATTAAATATTAGCCCAATCCTAAAAGCTAAAACCATAGAGCTTTTAGAGGAAAACATAGGTTACTACTTTGATGACTTGGAGTAGGCAAGGATTTCTTGGGCTGCAAAAAGAAGTAACTGAAAAAGAAAAAAAAAGATAGGTTAGACTTAATCAAAATGTTCATCAAGAGACACTACCAGGAAAATGAATAGGACAGCCACAGACTAAGAGAAAATATTGCAAAACAGGGTGGCGCCTGTGGCTCAGTGAGTAGGGCACTGGCCCCATATACCAAG
>NW_003852550.1:2664726-2701918 GCF_000181295.1 Otolemur garnettii
GTAGCAATTATGAATTGGGCTGCAATAAACATTCTGGTACAAATATCTTTGTTATAGTGTGATTTTTGGTCTTCTTGATATATACCTAGTAGAGGAATTGAAGGATCAAATGGCAGGTCTATTTTTAGTTCTCTAAGCGTTCTCCAAACATCTTTCCAAAAGGAACATATTAGTTTGCATTCCCACCAGCAGTGCAGAAGTGTTCTCTTTTCTCCACATCCACACCAACATCTCTGGTTTGGGGATTTTGTGATGTCAGCTAATCTTACTGGGGTTAGAGGATATCTCAAAGTAGTTTTGATTTGCATTTCTCTGATGATTAAGAATGATGAGCATTTTTTCATATGTTTGTGGGCCATGTGCCTGTCTTCTTCAGTGAAGATTCTCTTCAAGTCCCTTGTCCACCTTGAGATGGGATCGTTTGTTCTTTTCTTGCTAATACATTTGAGTTCTCTGTGGATTCTGGTTATTAAACCTTTGTCGGAGACATAACCTGCAAATATCTTCTTCCATTCTGAGGGCTGTCTTCTTGCTTTACTTACTGTGTTCTTGGCTGTGCAGAAGATTTTTAGTTTGATCAGGTCCCGGTAGTGTATTTTTGATGCCTTTTTTTAAAATAAAACAAGACATATACCTACTATCTGAACCAGGAATTCTACTCCTTGGTATTCACCCAATATAAATTAAGACATACTTTCATAGAAAGACCTGTGGGAAAATATTTATAGCCACTTTATTTATAATATCTAAAAACTGGAAATAGATCATGTTTCCATAAATGAGAATGAATATTTATAATAATTAAAACAATCCAACTGTCCATCACTATGAATGGATTTAATAAAATTATGGTATCTCCATACAATGGAATTCTATAAATTTGACCAGTATAATATAATTTTTTATATTTATTAGTACATAATAATGCTGGCTTCTGGATAAATAAATTTAAAACATAAAAAATTATTAAAAATAGCTAGCACATGCCAGTCTTTTAGATTCATTTTTGTTTTTCACTGTATACTACACTATAAATTATAAGTTTGAATAAAGCAATGTAGTGTTTCTTTTATTTTTAATTTGAGCTCTTTACTCTAGGAATCCCAGGCCCTCCTGGACCAAAAGGCATTAGTGGCCCTCCTGGGAATCCTGGCCTTCCAGGAGAACCCGGTCCTGTAGGTAAGCATGATAAATAAGAGTTTGTTATTCTGTAAAACTAAGGCTTATAATATTCTATTTGAGAAAATGAAATCATGTTCAGCTGTGAACATTTTCAAGACAAAGAAACAGGGTAATCATTTACTTAACACTGTGTGTTCAGTACAAAATAACTCTTAATGAACACTCCTTAAAATTATCATTATGTGACCTTATTTTTTAGACTCACTTTTTCAGGGAGAATTAATTCAACTATCCTATGCTATAATAGAAGGTAGAGCTCTGATTTTGTTACACTGGTAGGCTGTAACAATTTTATTTTTAAAGTAAATCACTTCATTTGGCGCTGTATAAGGCCTGCAATGCACCCCACCAACCCTTTGCACCTTACTCTCTTAGATATTGTAAAGCCATATTAAAAATGAGAGACTGAAAAGTTTTCGATTTTTTAGTAGATTGTTTCTTATTCTCATCCTTTTTAATGCTTCGTTTTCAGGATTTAAAGGAGTGTCTCAGAAGCACTTTGTTTCTTTTCTATAGAACTATTTGAAGCTAGTGTGGAAAGAATGGGGCATGTGGAAGGAAAATGTAGTAGGCAAGCTGGTTGTAACCTACTGTACTCTGTTCTTCAGGTGGTGGAGGTCGTCCTGGGCCACCAGGGCCTCCAGGTGAAAAAGGAAAACCAGGTCAAGATGGTATTCCTGGACCAGCTGGACAGAAGGGTGAACCAGGTATTGTATTTTTTTATTTTTCCAAATGTTCTGATTTCCTCCTTGTCTAATTTAACTTGGCTTTATTTTATTCACAATGAAATTATGTTTTTTCTTTCTAAGCTTTCATACTTTTTTCCCTTCCTAATTACTTTCTTCGTCTTCACCCTAAGAATATTAGCTCATGTTTTTTGATAAAGCCATCTCCCTCTTATGTAAAACTTTGTATTTTTCCACGTCAAGAAGTGGTTACTCAGCTTTTTCAAATTTCATTGTATTCTACTATGCAGTATATATTCATTTATATATTTTCATATAAGAATATCAAGATATATTTAACACTCATCACAAATAGAATATATATTTATATATTTTTCTCATATCAGAATTGGGCCAGGCACAGTGGTTCACACATGGAATCCTAGCACTTTGGGAGGCTGAGGTGGGAGGATCACTTGATCTCAGGAGTTAGAGACCAGCCTGAGCAAGAGCAAGACACCGTCTCTGCAAAAATTATGAAAATTAATTGGGTGTTGTGGTACACTGTACTTGTAGGAATTTGAGGTTTCAGTGAGCTATGATGGTGTCACTGCCTTCTACCCAAGGCAACCGAGATGTAGTTCTGTGTTGGAAATAAATCTTGTGCATGTTTTATGTACAGTGTTGCACTTAATAAAAATATCAATGTTGTGAGAATAACTTGTTCTTGTTTTATCATTATTATTATTATCCACTTGATTTATTTTTGTTTTATATTATGACAGGTCAACCAGGCTTTGGAATCCCAGGGCCCCCTGGACTCCCAGGACTTTCTGGTAAACCTTAATGAACTTGCTAAATCAATTCATAAAAGAAGAATATTCTCTATTATATTTGTTTATCTCTGCCATTTATTGTTATAAAATACACATACAAACCCAGCATACTCAAAGGTAGAGTTATAGTTTAAAGCATTTATTATTTGGCAACTTAGTATGAGGAATTCTGCTATATAAAAATGCATCCTTGGCTCGGCGCCTGTAGCTCAGTGGCTAGGGCACCAAAAATGGCAGGTTCAAACCCAGCCTGGGCCTGCCAAACAACAACGACAACTACAACAACAAAATAGCCAGGTGTTATGTGGGCACCTGTAGTCCCAGCTACTTGGGAAGCTGAGGCAAGAGAATTGCTTAAGCCCAAGAGTTGGATGCCATGGCACTCTACCAAGGGTGACATAGTGAGACTGTCTCAAAAAAAAATTAAATTAAAATAAAATTAGCGTTTGTTAATTTAAAAAATAAATAATTAAAAATGCATTCTTAAGGGAATGTACATATTTCCTTCCTTAACTTGATAAACAGATACTGCAGAAATGAGTAAAGAAAGCAGGCAAAATTATAGAAAGAGTATAGATTTCACTGAATTTTAAAAATGTGTTTAGCCAAGAAAAAACTCCAGTATTTTCTCCTCCTGGAAACAATCAATACATGTATCAAAGTAATATAAGTAAACTCTGTAGAAATATATATCAATAAGAAAACGTTTCTTGAAAATTGCATTTTAATATGTTTTACATATTTGGGTAGATGTGAACACACACACATCTACCTTACCTCTCTTGTGCTTCCTCTTATTTTAAGTATGAAATAGTTAATAGAGAGACTGCATATGCATACATACATGTATGTTTATGTTCTGAAATGCCCACTGGCTATTATATGGAAGCTTTTCTTGAACCACACACATGTCCTAGAAATTCTGATATCCTTCCCATTATCCCAATATGGAAATTATTGCTTTAATATGCCACTGCTACATTGCACTTAATAGCATTAGTGGTATAGAGAAAATATTGATAACAGTTTATGTAGCCTATAAATCTTGGATAAAATAGTTTGCAGGGACACATAGCAACCATTGAAGGTCCATATCTTCCATTAGCCTCAAAATTAGACTCAAAACATTTGTTTCAGGAATATCCCCTGGCAGGGTGAACCTGTTTTTGAAGATACTTTATACATTTTTCTTTTTTTCTATTGTTATCACAGTTACTGGTCATGTGATCATTGCTCTGTGTATTAATACAAAGGATACCTTTTAGGATGAAAGCTTTTATTGTTCTTACACTTTTGTGCATACTCAATAAACACTTCTGATAACAGATACATATATATTTAATAGGAAGATGGCTTACAGTTTTCTGCGTGGGTTTGAGATTTGGTGAAAGATAGGAATAACTGTTGTGAAAATCATTAGCTGCTGTAATGTGAATAGCCTTATAGGCAAACCTATTACTCAGTATCAGTTACTATGTTCTTTCATGTCACTTTGCTTTCCCAGGCCAAAAGGGTGATGTAGGATCACCCGGCATTCCAGGAAACCCTGGCCTTCCAGGTCCAAAGGGTGATCCAGGCTTTCATGGTTTCCCTGGTATGCAGGGTCCTCCAGGCCCTCCTGGTTCTCCGGGTCCAGCTCTGGAAGG
This sequence comes from Otolemur garnettii, assembly GCF_000181295.1. Classification (NCBI taxonomy): domain Eukaryota; kingdom Metazoa; phylum Chordata; class Mammalia; order Primates; family Galagidae; genus Otolemur; species Otolemur garnettii. Next base: position 2,669,056 of record NW_003852550.1, read on the forward strand.
ACCAAAAGGCAACCCAGGGCCCCAAGGTCCTCCTGGGAGACCAGGTATGTCCATGAGTGGTAGGGGAATGGTCTGTTTATTAGCCCATTTATTTCATGTTGCTGACAGGTTATTCAGTCTTTAAGACTTTAGAATTTATAATATACGAACTCTTTACAAGCAAATAACTTGGTTTACACCGAGCTCCATCCATTTCCGTGGCATCTAATAATTCTTTTTGGTAATACATTTCATCATTTACTTAACAAAGCAACTTGGAGGAAAAAAAGAAATAGTGGTTTTATTAAGTCTTCTTATTAAAGGTAAAGCTAAACTGATAACCTGGCAGCAAAATGCCATCTGCATTTTTAAATGTGAGCTTCTCAGCATGTTATCACAGAAATCATTCTAGTGATCACCCAATAGATGCTTGTGGTCCATACCCACAGTATTGCTATGGTTCTGTCATATGATCAGCCAATGTCACTAGGCACAATAAAAAATTTTATTTTCCATAGGAATTAGGCAATCAAATTTATCTTCAGCATCACAGCATGATCAAATTGACTAGTGATCTCTTCATACCAACCACGTGTCTACACCTCATTTGTCTTATGTTCACTGCTCTCACAGTGTCAATTTCGTATCCAGTGTTCACTTTTTCATTTTGTGTCTGCGCTATGTCATTTCATTTTACTAATTTTGGAAATGCTCATTTTCATTCCGGATTAATGTCGCTGAGCCGAGTCGCTGGTGATAAGTTATTAACAGCTTCCTAAGACTTGATATTCAATTTTAATATTTCTGGTAATTGAAAACTTGGCCTTCACTGGCTTAAGGAAAAATAAGAGAAATCTAAGGTTAAACTAACAAAGCGATAGTCCTTTTATCCTTTGACAGTTTCGAACTTATTTTCAAATGAAAAATTTTGTTTAAATATAGTAAAATCTAAAGTGATTAGGGTTAATTTTAATAAGACATGCTCTAAAAGCATGAATTAAATAGGATCACAAACTGTGTTCAGAGGATCATTTGCGAAGCCAGATTTTGTCTGATTTTACTTGGCTGTCTGTGGAGGGTGTATTTAAGGTTTTGCCTTTGCTTACTATTGAAGAAATCCAGTGAAAAGCTCCTCAGCCACATTAACTTTCTTGCATGTAATGTAAGGATTGAAGCAAGAATCTTGCTTGGTTTTGCATGTATAATTCAAATAAACCAAACTATTATCCTTTTTATATTCTAATCAACACCGTGGTTATTCATTCCTAATAGTAATGGAGCTCACTGCTGTACATCACTTTGCTATATAGCACCATAAGGCTATTATTGTTCGCAAAAAGGTGTCTTAAAATTACCATTTTAAAGAAATAATAACAAGAATAGTCAGAAAAACACACACCTGATGTTTGTGACTTCTCAATTTTTTTCATAAACTGCAAATTAAAATGGGGTTCTAAACCCAATTACTCTTAGAATTGATCCTAATATGAGCTCATAGCAATAATTATTACAAAAATGATTTTTGGTCTTTCAAATATGTCACATATGCTGTTTTCAATTCAGTGTTGATGCTAAGTGATGATAATTTGGTTTATATAGAGATGCATGAATATGAACTTTCAGAGTATTCTTTTATTCAATTATATTTTAACTTGAAAGTATTTAGTGTAATGCTTTAGTTTCTTGATATTTCTAACAGTTTTGATATTTTTCTCTTTTTGTTAATGATGACATTGGGCCTTGGTGAACTTTGATCCCTATCCAGGTCCTACAGGTTAGCTCCTTAACTCTAAAGTAGTAACTGCATGAATATTTTCTTATATATTTATATGTACATATTTATATGTGTGTGTATATATACATATATGTGTGTATGTATGTATATGTGTATATATATATACACCTGTACCTAACGTTTTCAAGTATCTGAATATATTTTAAGAGTATGTATGCCAATTCAATTCTTACATGTGTGCTTATCTAAGTTATCAAGAACTTATAGAACCCAGTGTTTATGTCTATTAGAATAATCTCAGATTACCTGATTAGGAAAGCTAATTTAATATTCAAAAATTCATATATTTATTTTTAGTTAAAAATGTATAGTATCCAAAACAGCATTGTATAATATTGTACTTTTTCTTTGGAGTATATTTATTATATCTGTTAATGCAAATTAAATTGAACTATCCCTCAAAACAACATTTTTTTAAACACTATACATTATCAGATCCTGCAAATATGTAATTCTTTTTTTCTAATTTTTTTACTTTTAATTATTATAGGTACACAATAGTTGTATTTCTTTATAGGGTACATGTGATATCTTAATATCAGAATACAATGTGAATTAATCAAATCACAGTAGTTGGGGTATCCATTGCCTGCAGGCATTTAACATTTGTGCTGGTAACATTCCAGTTCCAATTTTTAGTTATTTTAAAGTATCCCCTAACTTACTGCTGATTGTCGTCACTTTGTTGTGCTACCAAATATTATTCATTCTATGTAATTATATTTTTGTACTTATTAGCCATCCCAACTTTATTTCATCCTCTCCAGTACCCTTCCCAGCCTCTGGTAACTGTCATTCTAACTTTCTGTCTCCATCAGATAAATTGTTCTTAACATTTACCTCCCACATATGAGTGAGAACATTAGAGATTTATCTTTCTTTCTTTGGCTTATTTCATTTAGCAATGTTCTCCAGTTCCGTAATGTTGTTGTAAATGGCAGGATTTCATTCTTTTTGTGATTGTGTAATATTCCATTGTGTATATGTACCACAATATCTTTTATCGATTCATTTGTTGATGGATACTTAGGTTGATTCCGTATCTTGGCTATTGTGAATAGTGCTATAACAAACATGGGAATGCAGAAATATTTTTTATAAACTGAATCCTCATCCTTTGGATATATATACCTAGCAGTGGAAATACTGGGTCACATGGCAGTTCTATTTTTAGTTTTTTGAGGAACCCCTATGCTGGTCTCCATAGTGGTTACACTAATGTACACTCCAACCAACAGTGTACAAGGGTTCCCCTTCCTCCACATTCTCACTAGCATTTGCTGTTGCCCATCATTTTGATGAAATCCGTTTTAACTGGAGTGAGATGATATTTCATTGTAGTTTTGATCTGTAGTCCTCTGATGATTAACGATGTTTTTCATATACCTGTTGGCCATTCGTATGTCTTCTTTTGAGAAATGTCTGTTCAGATTCTTTGCCCATTTTTTACTTGGATTATTTTATTTTTTTTCTATCATGTTGTCGGAGCTCCTCATATATATAGTTATTAATCCTTTCTCAGACAGGTAGTACAGGTAGTTAGCAGATATTTTCTCCCATTCTGTGGATTGTCACTTCCCTTTGTTCATTGCTTCCTTTGCTGTGCAGTAGCTTTTTTAGTTTGATGTGATCCCATGTAAATATTTAATTCTTGACTTGCCATACCTCTTGCAGGTTTTCATACCATCCATCTCTACATTTTGGGTTGTCATAAAATTCTAAATTCTATTGCTGTGAAAAAGGATCAGTAGGCACAGAGTAAAAAAGAATCAATGCAACCAGCACAGATTCATCTTATTTTTATCACATACATGCAAACAGTACATACCGAAGAACAATTACCACGATCAGCCCAATGGAAAATTGCTGATACATAGTCAAAGATGTTCACCTAGTCAGGAGCAAAAAGAGACATAAATATTTGGATGGATTTATTATCTTTGTTCAAAATAAATAGTCCTTTTTCCAGTTTCTAAGGAGGAATTTATAAAAAGGTGAAAAGTAAATAACTCACGCGGTCTGGCTCTAAGAATAGCAAGACATTATTTTCTTCTTATACATTTAATGTTTGGCTTGGTGCCTGAAGCACAGTTGGTTATGGCACCGGCCACATGCGCTGAGGCTGGCAGGTTCAAACCCAGCCTGGGCTAGCTAAACAATGACAACTGCAGCAAAAAATAGCTGGGCATTGTGGCAGGCACCTGTAGTCTCATCTACTTGGGAGGCTGAGACAAGAAAGAGAATTACTTAAGCCCAAGAGTTTGAGGTTACTGTGAGCTGTGATGCCATGGCAGTCTACTGAGGGTGACTAAGTGAGACTCAGTCTCAAAAAAAAAGTCATAATTTTTGAAGAAACCCATTTTTTTTTTTGAGACAGAATCTCAAGCTCTTGCCCTGGGTAGAGTGCTGTGGTGTCATAGCTCAGAGCAACCTCAAACTCTTAGGCTTAAGTGATTCTCTTGCTTCAGCCTCCCAAGTAACTGGGACAACAGATACCTGACACAATGCCGGCGGCTATTTTTTTTTTTTTTTGCAGTTTTTGGCCAGGGCTGGGTTTGAACCTGCCACCTCTGGCATTTGGGTCCAGCACCCTACTCCTTTGAGCCACAGGCGCCACCCAGCAGCTATTTTTTGTTGTTGTTGTTGTTGCAGTTGTCATTGTTGTTTTTTAGCTGGCCTGGGCCAGGTTCAAACCCACCAGCCTCCGTGTATGTGGTTGGTGCCCTACCCACTGAGCTACGGGTGCCGCCAAGAAACCATCTATCTTAATTGATTCCCTAGTTTTCTACTCCCCCACAAACCCATTATTTCATGGAGCCAAAGGCTGTCAAATCTAGGAAAGACTTAAGTTTTCAAAGACAAATTATACTCTAGACATCTGTTAAAGATGGCAAGACAGATTTTATTCAGAACAATTACAACAGGATAGAGACTGTTGCAGTAGGAAAGAGCGACTGAGCTCAACTCCAGATACAACAAAGACAGGTAAATGAGGATTTATAGCCAAGGAGCACAATTAGGTTAGTGATAAAAAATTAGTAAGAAGAGACATCAAGGGTAAGGGAATTCTTGCTAAACTGGTCTACTAGGACTTTTGCTAAAGATGAGCCAAGATCATAGACATCACGAGTGAGGGATGAAGAACTTGATCAGATGTCAAGGGTAGGGGGACTCTTCCTTAACTGATTTTTAGCATGATTCTTGCTGTTCCTGGGCTTGGCAGATCAGAAACAGGGCCCAAGGATGAGACCTAGTTCACAAGTGGGCTCAGAGGAGGCTGTCTAAAGTTTGGTCACAGAAAGAGTCTTTGTCACATAAGAGGAAACTGAGGCCCAGAGAGGTTAAGAAGCTTGCTCAAGGTAATACTGTTAATTACTGGCACAGCTAGAACTCTGACTTAAGGCTCCCCGGTGCTCGTTATTGTTTGTTCTTCTAGTGGATGTCTTTTCACAAATGCTACTGCATGGCTCGATGCTTATGATCTGGCCTTTTTATTCAAGTTATAAGATGATAAATGATAAAGCAAAACGATTTCTGCCATTTTAGGAGACTCTTATCCATAGCAGATTGGGCCCTGCATCCTCTTTCTTGTTTTTTCTGTTACATCCAAAGCTCCATCAACTCCTCGTAACTGCTTCATACGTTCTTCCTAAATGGATGTCATCAAAAAGAGTAAGACAGTGCATGCTATTTAACTATTACCAAGATAAAGAGAGGACTAGGGGATACTTTGAAGTAATTTTGAGTCCTACTTTGTCTGACCTGCACAGATTTCTGCTGCTTGATCACGGCTAGACTATACTGTTAGCTAGGAGAGTTCTTTCTTCTGAGTCACTATAATATATTCATAGAAGAAAAAGAAAAGTAGCCACATTACTTTAAAACCAATTTAACAACTTATTTACCAAATGTGCTCTAAATTGCCTAGTCGTTGGAACCTGGTCTCTGTAATGTTGTCTTCTTTGCAGCCATTGAAGATTACATCCATAAGCAGGAACTAAATTTAAAATATAATCACTCAGCTCACCAGTGTACCTTTAGTAATTACCACTTATGTACAAGACTTCAGGTTTTTATTTTGTTTTTCAGTTAAACTTTGTTAAGTGGTTGAAAAATAATGGATTGAGAGACTCATACACAGAATTGACTTGGCGTATAACTCATTAAAATGTTACTTTTTAGAAATTAAAGTCTTACAAGTTTTGCTATGATATGATCCAAAGTCCTTCTTGCTACTGACTCAGCCCTAAATGTCATGTTGCAATGAAATATTTTTCTAAGAGTTCTTAATTATTGTTCCTCCTATATCAAAAATACATCTAAAATATCTTTACTAAAACTCTGAATTATCTTAGGTTGGAATTCTAATTATTTAACTAATTGCAGGGCCAGACTCTCCTCCAAGTATTGTACTGAGTTGATTTGCTGTATGTGGTTTAGAAATCATTTAAACAAACACAAGCCATTTTTAGCTTTTTAAATTTCAAAGTTATCAAATGCTTCAAAAGTTTTATACATTACATAGTAATGGTAATGTTTTTATTTATATGGCATCCCACTATTTACATCATACAATGCACTTTTATTGGAAGCTCCTTGAGGGCAGAGTTTGGGTCTTGCTCATCTTTGTGTTTCCTGTAGCACCTTGCACATGGCAGAAATTAGGTCAGTATTTTTAAAATTGAATTTGATCTTTAAAACAGTCCTCTCAGGGAGGTTAGGGCATAACCCTATTCCCATTATGCGGCTGAGAAAACAAGCTCAGAAAGATTGAAGTGCCCAAAGTCATCTAGTTGGAGCCTATGTCTTCAATTTATTCTCTCTGCTAACATCCAGTGTTTACAGATCATAGCAAGACTTGTAAGAAAAGAAAATTGTGTTTTTAGTCAATTAACATTAACCAAGAGGTGTTCTATTTGTAGGCTTTTTATCTTTATATTTAATGATCCTTCTTTTAATAGTGAATAGCCTGATTTAATATGTGCACTGAATAACCATGAAGTAAATGTCATATTTTCTGTGGTTTGGGGTGGGATATTGCATGATAAAATATTTTAAAGCACCCCTTCACTGACAGTCTTCATATCTCTGGAAAATTTGAACTTTCGTTTTCAAGGTTAATGGCATACAAATATATATATTGGCTTTTTCTCTTTAAGTAACATATTGTAAGTAATAATGTACAGGAGAAAAGAGAAAGGTCTCCTTATGAATTATGGAAAAAAATCATAATGTGGTTTCATGGAATGGTTTTTAAATATAAACAAAAGTGCAATTGGTAATGGTCATCATATACTCATGTTTTGATTTTTCTGTGCTGTCACCTATGATCTTTGTATTTCTTGCCAAGGAGACCTTTAAAGGTAACTGAATCTCCTTGGAACAATCTGAACATATCCAGAAATTTGCACCTGGTGTCTTTACTAAAAGATGGCAGAGGCCAAGATAAACATTTATCCAAAATTACCCTTCACTAAAGGAGCTAAAGGCTGTCCGTGAAATGGTACTGTTTTGCCAACTTTAATGTTTTGAGAAGCTAACTTTTGGAAAGCCACAGTAGCAGTGTTAACATGTCTTCAATAGACTTTTCCATTTTCTTTTTTGATTAATGAAGACCAGCAGCTTATTCTTTAGAATGAGCTCTATTTGGAAAGGTTTGGCTCTTCATACTCCTCTATGATTCTGTTTGCATACTGATTATGCTGTAGGTATAAGAAATTGGCAAAGAAGATTATTGTTTAACTTGTGCTATAATGTGAACCACTTCTAACTCATAATCTTATTTTGTACTGTGTGATGTCTGATACTGCTAACATCGATCTTTGGGCTTTGGTGAACTCTGATCTTCCCAGGTTTTCAAGGTTAGACTCTTCACTAGTCAATTCTTTTTTTTTCTTAATGCTTTGTATGTGTGATAAGAGAAATGCACTTTTTGCTATAATTCAGAAGTTATTGAAAAGTACTGTTATCCTCAAATACTACCTGCTGGGGTTTTAACATTTTGGTGAAGGTAATGTGACTTGATTGTAATTAAGTTTAAAATGACATTAGGTCTTTGTGGTTTCAATTATTTATAATAGGTCAACAATAGCTAAAGACACGTTCAATTATAAATGGAAATACACTTATTTTTACCTTCAGGACTTTCTGAAGATACTTAGATAGCCACCTGGCCCATTTGTAGTCTCTGCATATTGATTTTATTTTCTTGAAATTTTGTTACTTCAGATTGTCCCATGTATTCATGGCTATTTTCAGTAATGGAAGAGATAAACTATTAAAAATAAAACTTATATGTCCTTTATGGGATTAATAATTCATTGACTTAAATTTGCCAAACTCTAAATAGCAGATCTGAATTAACATGTAAATTTCCTATTATTTCCTTTTCATTGTAAAAAGAGCAGTGCCCTAGTTTCTTTTTTTTTCTTCAAATGATACCATCTTCTAATAACCTTTCAAACTGGGGTAGAGGGTCATAAAATGTGCCTTTTTTACCCCATCTTAAGATTAAGATGGGGTAAAAACCCAATCTTAATAACCTTGTCATTGTTAATCAGGTTGATTTACAGATATTTTTGTGCTTAATAAGCTAATTTGCTACCTGATTTCTCGTCCAAGTTATACAATACAGACAAAATTAACAAATTTGCTTAGACAACCCTATCTAGACGATTTGAACACTACAATTTTTTTAAATGTACAAAATTACATTCTTTTTCTGTTATTGGGAAGATAATTTCTTTGTTGTCTAGTTACCAAGCTAGAGTAACTATATGATCTTTAAGTTGTTTAAAGATAAACTGATTATTGGACTATTGTCAGGCTCCTTCCTCTTTCTTGTGTGCCTGATAAAGTAGTGTTATATTCTAAAATCACATAGAAATTTCTGAAAGATTAAAAACAGGCTCACATTTTAAGATATGTTCTTACCTTCAATGTTACTAATAGTGAAGCTAGCAATAGTGGTAGTAATAATAATATTATAATAAAACGCTTCCATGGTTTTTAATATGTACCAAGCACTATGTTAAGTATGCTATCTCATTTAATCTTTGTTATAACCTGATAAAGTATTATATTTGTTTCCATTTTATAAAAGAAGAAATTGAAGCCAAGGAGAGTAGTAGTCTTTGTAAAGTCAAATAAATAATCATTAGTGGAGCTGAAATTCTAACCAAGCATTCTAGCTCCAGAGTCTTTATGCCATTCTGCCTTGTTAATAGTTAGGCATTGATTCTGAGTCTTAAGAGTACTGAGAAGAGAACTATAGTCAATTTTACTCAGGTCAAAAAGATGACACTTTGCATATATATAATATAAGCATGAGCTCACTATTCCAAATTCATATGCCTATGATAGTTCCTTAAAAAATAATTCCTACATATCATCATTATTTGTTGTAATCAATTAAAAAATGAGATTACCAGAGAGAGAGATATAATTATTAACTATTGGCTGTTCACTATTTAGAGCTTTATAATTATTTTCTTAAGGCAGGATTACTTAGTCTCAACCTCAGCCACTAAACAGTGTATAAGCAAGTAGCACCTATTTCACATCTAGTGATAAAAGCCTTGGCCAATGATAAGATCTCTCTGGTTCCTTAATGGATCTGATGTCTTTATCCAGAATTGTTAAAAACATAGCATAAGAAAAATCTGATTTCAAATTATTTTATTTATTCACAAGATGCATACAGAATTATTTATTTTTTAAAAAACATTTAAAATGGGGCTGAGTGTGGTGGCTCATGCCTGTAATCCCAGCACTTGGGAGGCTGAGGCCGGTGGATTGCCTGAACTCAACAGGTTCATGACCAGCCTGAGCCAGAGTGAGACCCCCATCTCTAAAAAACAACCGGGCATTGTGGAGGATGCCTGTAGTCCCAGCTATTTGGGAGACTGAGGCAAGGGAATCACTTGAGCCCAAGAGTTTGAGGTTGCTGTAAGCTATGATGCCACAGTACTCTACCGAGGGTGACAAAGTGAGACTCTATCTCAAAAAGAAAAAAAATTTAAATGTAAAGATTATGAAAACACTTTGGAAATAAAATTAAAAGTACTGTATCAATAAATTTCTGATATTTTGGAATATTCCCACGTATGAGGCATATCACTAAAATGAAGTTAAACAATTTGCTTAAACAATTATCTTAATTGCATAGTAATAAAAGCTGAATAAATGTAATTATTTAAATAAAGCAATTTGATTTTAATCACAATGAGACAAATGGCTTAAATCACTGATTGGATTATCCTACACCAGGGATTTTTTTTCCCTTAAAGCAAGTTAAGTGGTGAGACTGGAGAAGGAACAAAGAAATATGCAACTAGTTGTGATCAATTAGTTGTAAACACTAGTGCACTTGGACCAGCCACCAGTGATTCTGATAGTATGGTCCTGAAACTAGCAGCTTCAGCTTCTTTTGGGCACTGGTCAGAATGCTAATTATCATGCCCTTCCTCAGCCTTACTGAGTCTAAAACTCTGGGGGTGAGCCCAGGAAGCTGTTTTAACAAGCCCTCCAGGTGTTCTAAAGCATGCTTCAAATTGAGAAAGTAGGCTCGGCGCCTATGGCTCAACCGGCTAAGGCGCCAGCCACGTACACCTAAGGTGGCGGGTTCGAATCCCCAGCCCGGACCCGCCAAACAACAATGACGGCTGCAACCAAAAAATAGCCGGGCGTTGTGGCGGGCGCCTGTGGTCCCAGCTACTTGGGAGGCGGAGGCAAGAGACTCGCTTGAGCCCAGGAGTTGGAGGTTGCTGTGAGCTGTAATGCCATGGCACTCTACCCAGGGGGACAGCTTGAGGCTCTGTCTCCAAAAAAAAAAAAAAAAAAACAAATTGAGAAAGTACCCTACAGTTTCTGTTTCATTTCACTTTAGGTCAAACATTTTTAAGAACTGTAGAAACAAATGTTATTATGTCCCAAGTCTTTTCTTTAGATATGAGGTTATTGAGTTTAATATGTAATAAAATATAAACTAAAAGTATCTATCTATAAACCAGTATTAATAACAAAAAGAACCCAGTCCAATTTACGTTAGTGAGGAAATAAGGCCAGAATAGAAAATCAAGCACCAAATGTACTCAGTGCTAAATTGGAACTAGTTGATCAACATGTATGTTCACATATGGAAGTAAAGCTCAATGGAAATCAAGTAGGAGAGAGGGGGTAGGAGGGGATGGATAAATTCATACCTAATGGGTAAAATGCACACTTTGGGGGAGAAGGGTACACTTATAACTTTGACTTAAAATGTACAAAAGCAAAATATGCAATCAAAATGTGCATACCCCTGTAATATGCTGAAATTAAAAAAGGAGTGAGCATAGGTAATAGATCTATATATTTAAACATAGTATGGATTTTATTCTGTAAACTAATAGGAAGATGATTTGATAGTTTAAAAGCCTGATTTTTATGCTGTTCTTATGCTATACTGAAATGTGGTATTTGTGCGTTATCAAGGTCTACCAGGTCCAGAAGGTCCTCGGGGTCTTCCTGGAAATGGAGGTATTAAAGGAGAGAGGGGAAACCCAGGCCAACCTGGGCAACCTGGCTTGCCTGGTTTGAAAGGAGATCAAGGACCACCAGGACTTCCGGTAGGAAATGGGAGTAGACATTAGATGAGAGAGGTGTGTGGGTGTTTGCATTCAAGATGAGAATTCTTGCCAGGCTGGGTAACTCATGCCTGCAATCCCAGCACTCTGGGAGACCAAGACAGGCAGATCCCCTGAGCTCATGAGTTCGAGACCAGCCTGAGCTAGAGCAAGACCCTGTCTCTAAAAATAGCTGGACATTGTGGTAGGCCCCTGTAGTCCCAGCTACTCAGGTGGCTGAGGCAAAAGAATCACTTGAGCCCAAGAGTCTGAGGTTACTGTAAGCTATGATGCTACGCCACTCTACTGAGGGTGACAGAGCAAGACTCTATCTCAAAAAAAAAAAAAAAAAGAGAGAGAGAAAATTCTAAGCTGCATCATTTTAATTATCATTCATTGGACCAGGTTCTATGCATGGTTCACTTAAAAGTTAAAAAGAAAGTAGAAACCAAGTTTCTTATAGTCTCCCAACTATAGGGACTTGGCTGTATTATATTAATTAAGTGTTCCTCAGAAGATACTTTACGTGGAGTTTTTAGTATATATAGTTTTTTTAGATTAGAGAAGCCTTCATTTCAGTAAAAGAAAATTTATGCAAAGGAGACACACACACACACACACACACACACATATATATATATATATATACATCAGAACATTGCATGTGGACGAGTCTACCCATAGAGAAGTAATTAGGGTAGCTGGGAATATTTTTTGAATAATTTAAATATTTTAAATATTAAATATTAATATTAAATATTTTAAATATTTTAAAATAATTTTTGATATTAGCTAGAATTAGGGTCAAATATCAGCTCCATTACATACTTCTACTTTGTGTCTGTGAGAAAAACAAACACCCTGGTTTCTGTCTTTACCTATAGAAATAGCAGATATACTCATGGACTTTCTATGTTGATTTGAGTGAGCCAGAGAGTCACATGCTTTTGTATGGATCCTCAAAGCTGCCTCTATTCATTCAGGCAGATTCTTGGTAGATGTGACAGCCAACAGGGTTTGGGCTGTCTTTTGCTACATAACTCTGAAGGCTGCTTTATAGCAGGAAAAAAATCTTAAGTACTAGCCCTCACTGCTTTTCAATATCTACACTTTTTTTCTGCATGACATCGTTATTCTTCTAGTTACATAGACTTAATTTATTTCTCTTTTTACTCATTCTGTACTCCCCGCCTACCTCATTCTTCTCCCATGTACCTCCAGTTCACATGTCACCATACCTACCTTCAAGACAACTGCCTTATATATTTCCCCCTTTGTTTTCTTTCTGTATGTGTGTGTATAAACGTATATATATATATATATATATATACATATGTTTATATAAATGTATATATATTTCCTGAAATGTTTGAAAATAGGTTGTATCTATCATGCCCCATTACCACTAAATAATTCAGTGTATATTTCCTAAGATTAAAAAATTTTCTTATATAACTACAGTATAGTTACCAACTTTAGGAAATTGAACATAGTTATAATAGTTTAATTTTCACCTTTCATATTGCAGTTGGATCATTTAACCTAGTAATACTGTCCTTAGTGTTTCTTTCTCCAGTACAGGATCCAAACCAAATCATGTATTGCATTTATTTGCCAAATCTGTTTAGTCTCCTTTAATCTGGAACAGTTACTAAGCCTATTTTTTCTTCATGACTTTGACATTTGAAAGAAATCTACCCCCCCATCATTTTTAAAATAAAATATTCCTTCTTTTATTTGATGTTTCTTTTTTGTTTTTTTCTTGAGACAGAATTTCAAGCTGTCACCCTGGGTAGAGTGCTATGATATCATAGCTCACAGCAACCTCCAAATCTTGGGCTCAAGTGATTCTCTTGCCTCAGTTTTTCTATTTTTAGTAGAGATGGGGGGGTTGCCTTTGCTAAGGCTGGTCTCGAACTCGTGAGCTCAAGCAATCCACCTGCCTCAGCCTCCCAGAGTGCTAGGTTTACAGGTGTGAGCCTCCATGCCCGGCCTGACATTTCTTTATAATTAGATTCAGGTCATACATCCCCAAATGCATGGAATACTACATAAGTGATGTAGTTGTGAGGCCCATGATGTCTATCTTCTCTTCGTTTGTGATTTTAATTTTGATCACCCAATCAAATTGTTGTTCAGTTTCTCCACTGTATGGTTGCTGTTTTCCACCTTGCAATTAATAAGCATAACTGCAGAAAGGCACATTAAGATCATGCAAATATACTGCTCCTGATTGAATTTTCCCTTAGATTTAACATCCATTAATGCTTTTTGCTACAACCAATCTCTGCTGGGATAGTGGCAAAATGATGATTTTCCAACTGTAGCATTACCTCCATATATACCAGCTGAGTCTACTTACTTTAAGCAACAGTCCTATATCCTGTTTATTTATGTATTTATTATCATGTAGACCCATGATTTCCCTTTCTTTCCAGGGATTTATAATTTTTCAATTATCATTACTTACTTTGATGTTCTCATTGTCCCAGGTTTGAAAGCCCTTTTAAGCTAGATCCTATGTCTTTCTGACATGTACACCCCATTTTCTTAATACTTTCTTACATTTTGGCATAATAAGATATTCCTTTTTCACTCTTACTAATACAAGCTTCATTGTCCCACATACCAACTAAAGAAATAGTCTCCTACATGAATTTCCTATTCTATATGATTCCTTTAGATCCATTTTAGAGCTATTTTCAACTCTTCTTTCCCCACTTCTCCTGGCACTCTAACCTAATTAATTAATGAGTCCTACTATGTTTTTGCTAAGTCTTTCAGGTTTAATCATTTCTGCATATGTGATTCTCATTTTAGCATGTTAGGTCTAGACTTTAAAAGGAGTATTTTCATTAATAAGAAAAGAATAGCCTGTAGTCCCAGCTACTCAGGAGGCTGCTTGAGCCCACAAGTTTGAGGTCAGCCTGGGCAGCATAGCAAGACCCATTTCTATTAAAAATAATGATAAAATGACAGTTACCATTTATTGAGTATATACCATATGCCAATCAGTTTTTAAAGCACTTAATGTAAACTGTCCTCACCACAGTCAAGTGAAATCTATATCATTATTTATTCCACGTTAGAGATGAGAATACTATACGTTAAAGAGGTAAATAATCAACTCAATTCACACCAACTAATAAGAGGCAAAATTGGGATTTGAATTCTAGAAAGTTTGACTCCAGAGATGATGCTATAAACCACTATACCAGGGGTGGAGAACATGTGACCTTAGGCAGGTTCCCCACCCCTACACTGTGCAATGTGCAATATTTATGCCTTCACTCCCCTCCACTAATTTTTTTCTAACATTAATGATTTTATTTATTCAGGGTAATCCTGGCCGGCCAGGTCTTAATGGAATGAAAGGAGATCCTGGTCTCCCTGGTGTTCCAGGATTCCCAGGTATTTGAAGGAATGTTTTGAGGTTTCCCTTTATAGTAAACTCCGTTGGGACAAAATACTCATTTTCTGATTTGAGCGGATAAAGGCTTTAGCCCCGTTGCTTTACCATGCAATTATGTTTCTTCTTTGCAGGAATGAAAGGACCCAGTGGAGTATCTGGTTCACCTGGCCCTGAGGGGGAACCAGGACTTACTGGTCCACCAGGTAAGACTCATTTCTGAAGCTAGTTATACCCAATACTCAGGTGCATTAAAGAATTTGAAAGTTTGTATCCTATCTTTCAGCAAAGTTGTTGGTGTCTAAGTCCTCAGCAACTGATGGGAAATAAGTGAGACTCTCCTTTTTTTACTAATATACAAAACTCTATTTTACTAATATAATACTGATAGTAGACCTTTTAGATTTAAGACTGATGCAGAATCAACAAGAAAGCTTCTTTGAAATTTTTATTGACTTTTATACCAATTTTCCCATTTCATTTGAAGAGGTCACAAGGGCAAGTCACATAGGTATATTTTTATATTAAAATAGGGGTTTTTGCTAGAGGCTTATAGAAGTGTCTTGTGAGTGGTGAAACAGAGCATCTGGTAAATTCCCCTACTAGTTCAATGGGTCCCCTGACAAGCACAATAAACAAGAACTCCAAATGCTGTTAGAGTCAGAATGGACTTGTGAGGGAATAGGATTATCTTCCCTTGACAGCAGTGTTTGCATAATTGTAATAGATTAATCTTTCTAGTAACTGAATAATGTTCAAAGCTTGAAAATTATGATTATATGCCTAATTTTTCCATTGACCCTATGAAAATTATTTATTTTTCAGTCTTCTGGGTGAGATGATGATAGTTTTCCTAAACAGATTTTTGTCGAATGTATGGCAACAGCCTAATATATATAACATGTTTCTCTGACACCAATTCTTATTCTGACCTTAGATCACATTGGCATCCATTTCTTCTGCCTATTCTCTCCCTCTTTAAATTTGTGTGTTTTACCTCTTAGGTCCTCCTGGATTACCTGGTCCTTCAGGTCAGAGTATTATAATCAAAGGAGATGCTGGTCCTCCAGGGATCCCTGGCCAGCCTGGGTTAAAAGGTCCACCAGGACTCCCAGGACCTCAAGGCTTACCAGGTACATTTGCAGATCATCTTTCTAAGGTTTATGTGTTGAAAACATTTCCCCAGTTCTTCTCTGGCATGTCAGAATTTGTCTCTGACAATAGGAGTCTCAGCAACTAGTGGAATACCAATCCGCCCCAGGTCCCATTTCCTTTTTTCTTGAAATGGTTAGCTTCTCATGGCTGAATTTTTCTTAGGCATTGTCAGGTTTCTTTTAGCTCCTCTGGCTATTCTAATTTGACCAACTAAGTTAATGTTAAAAACACTATAATACAATTAAAATGCATTTAAGAGCTGGTGCTTTCTCTATGTCACCCAGCAGAAAGATCAAGGCTAATTTGGTAGGCCATCAGTTTCCAATGTTGAGAGGCCCCTTCAACTTTATATTAACTGCTATCTAGCATAGTCACTCTATGCTTATAGCCAACTTCGGTTAACCAACTTCAGTCTTTCTCCCTAATTAAGTTATTGAGTGGAGTCTTACAAAAAATAAAGTGTACCTAGTAGTAACTTATAATAGATAACAAAAGTTAGGGTCTGCACTCCTCTCTAGTTCTGAAAGCAAAGAGAACGCAGGCTGCTATTTTAAGAGAATATCCTCAGAAGCAAATGGAATGTTTAAAGCTAAATCTTTGCTTTCTTCTTTTGTCCTGGGTTTGAGATATGTTCTCATTTGCATGGATTTAAACCAGATTATGAATTCAGTGTTTCAAGAATCTTATGTCTTCTAGATCTGTCTGGATGTGAAATTATTCTACCCACATTTGAAAACCCAATTTCTCTTCCTATAGGTCCAATTGGCTCTCCAGGAGATCCTGGACGCAATGGACTCCCTGGCTTTGATGGTGCAGGAGGGCGCAAAGGAGACCCAGGTCTGCCAGGCCAACCAGGTAAGACACATAAAACAATGCTATTGATGGTGGATTTCAAGCCTCCACTTGTAGGTATGAGATTGTCCTCTTGAGGAAGCATAGCTAGCTGGTGAATCTGAAGCTAGGGAAGAATAGGAAGACACATGTAAAGAGATTTGCCACTGCAGGAGAAGCAAACAAAGGCTGCTTTTGTTTATATGTTTAGAGTACTAGAAAACCCAGCTTTCTCTTAATGTGGGGATTTCCAGGTACTCACTGTATTAACCTATTCAACTAATGTTCAATGTGTTGATTTTAATCACTTGACCGACCACCTTGAAAATATTGTGAATCCCACCACATTTGAAAATATCACAAGAGGGTGTAATTTCCCCCATAAAATGTAGTAAATATAAACTAAAAGTTTAAATGATTTTATAGACCTGTGAGGGTTATGGTAACATCTCATACTGAGATAGTAAATTAATATACAGATTTTTGAGGTCACTCTTTAATATGTGTCCTAATAATAATGAGTCTGGTATCTACTAGGCATTGAATCTGTACTCAGTCTACTTCCAAAACTAATTTGAGTTAACTTACAATAAAAATACCATAATGTATTAAGATTCCTAAAATAGGAATGCAAGATCATATAGTCAATAGATTTTAAATATATGTTAGCAACTCTACATAATATAACTCTAAATAAAATAAGCATAAAGAGTTTGTGTTTCAAATGTCAGCAGCAGTGGGGCAGCGTGATGACACACTATGGCCTTCCTAGGGCCAACACACTGCCATTGCTTTCATGCCATATTTCTAGGAAGAAAAAACCCAAGTTAGTATCATCTTCAGCACTGGTGTTGCTGTGAAGTTTCCCAAAAATGAAAATCTATACACACACTGGTTAAAGGCCTATATATAAAAAGAATTATTAAATGAGCTCAAATAAAAGCTAAATGAAAAGGAGGAGTCAGTAGTAGATGGAAAAAAAAAAACATTTTGAAAAGGCTTTTTCATGGCTCGGTGCCTGTGGCTCAAGTGGCTAAGGCACCAGCCACATACACCTAAGGTGGCGGGTTCAAATCCAGCCCGGGCCTGCCAAACAACAATGACGGCTGCAACCAAAAAAAAAAAAAAAAAGAAAAGGCTTTTTCAGAATGTCCTGCCTATTCTCTAAACAAAAAGGTATGCCTGGGCATTATTCCCCAGACAGGTTCAAAGGAAAATGTTTTTCAGCACCGAAGCCGACAAACTGATGGCAGCCACACCCTTCCTTTCTTACTGATGAACAAAACATCAGGCTGAAATTTGGTAATGGGATTCAAACTCATTTAACACAGCAAGAGACTAGATAACATACAGACTTCCTAAATAAGCATCAGTCTTCCTATTTCAGGTTCCATTCACCCAGTATTTTAGTGCTTGCTATCAATGCCAGAGGAAAAAAAAACATATTTAAATCTCTTTGAGGGCATAAACCATATCTTATTTGTCTCCAAGTAATATCTGACAGTGCCTTTATAGACACTCTGAATATTGAAGAAATTAACTAATATAGTAGAATAAGTTGACCACCAAAGGGACTGTAACAAACTGATCAACATACAGAGGGGGTCAACCGAAGGAACTAGGCTTACTATACTGATACAACATATAGTACATGTCCAGTCTATGACAATTAGGTCAACTTAAGGAGGTGGTCAATTTCGGAAGGTGGTCAGCTATGAAGGTTCTGCTGTATGATGAGGTAATAATGTTTGTCAATAACCATAATAGTGGATCTAGAGCTTACTTAATCTTGTGTATTGATAATTTCATGGAAATAGGTACCCGTGGTTTGGATGGCCCTCCGGGTCCAGATGGATTACAAGGGCCCCCAGGTCCCCCTGGCACATCCTCTGTTGCCCATGGATTTCTTATCACACGCCACAGCCAGACAACAGAGGCACCACAATGCCCGCAAGGAACAGTCCAGGTCTATGAAGGCTTTTCTCTCCTGTATGTACAAGGAAATAAAAGAGCCCATGGTCAAGACTTGGGTGAGATAAATCAGCATCTAATTTCTTACTATGCATTTTGTTTTTGATGTGACACTCCTGTTGGGTTCTACAGTAGCCTGGGCCAGTGTGCCTCTCTTTATTCTTTGGGGACTTCCAAATTGAAGACCATGTCAAGGGCAACTGACTATATTCACTATGATCTTTAAATAAATAATATTTAACCTTAAGCTAAAAGCATTAATTAGCTATTGTGAGGTACAAGTTTTGGCCTGAAACAGGCATTTTCAAAAAGGCCACATTTACTTTTTTAGTTAGCTTAATTATTAAGATAATAGATTCCCTGGGCTCTCTACTGTATAGCAGCTGCTTGAGTGGGCAGTGTTTATAATTCATGGGAGATAGTTTCCTTTTCTCTGAGACTGGTTTTCATTAAGTTGAAAGATAAGTTCTGAAGAGAAGTTTGGTTCCTAGATCAAAGAAAGTAAGGTCATTGCTTAATTATACCAGTTTATAGTGCCTAAAATAAATGTCTTAGCTTTATAAAGTATTATCAGAGTAGTTTAAAGCTATACACAGCACCATATTTCTGTATAGAAATTCAGTTCTCGCTTCATTTAAAGTGTTGCCATGTATCTTGTTAATACTGGGGTGGGCAGCTTGGTTGATGGGATTAGGCTGGATGGGATAACTCTGAAGGATTCTTCTATCTCCCAAATTTCTTCCTGGAATTTTGACTTAAGAGGTTGAAGTCCCACTGTTTGACTGAGGGCTGCCTATTTTAGGACTCACTATCTTGTTTGCCTGCATAAAGACATTTGTGAAGGTAATATGGTCTCTAAATTTCTGAGATCTCTATGAGAGACCTCCTGAGGTCTCATTGCTGGGGCCATTCATTCTGTAAAAACAGATCTGCAGCATCCTAGGGAATATGGCAACATTCCTGAAAGCTATAAATTGGTTTCACAGTAGTACTGAGTACATGGGATTTTTTTTTCTATTCCTGAGATACTTTACTAAGAAGAATATTTTCCAGCTCCATCCTTGTAAACATAAAAGAAGTAAAGTCTCCATCTTTTTTGATGCTGCATAGTATTCCATGGTATACATATACCATAATTTATTAATCCATGTGTGGCTCAGTGGGCACTTGGGTTTCTTCCAAGACTTGGCAATCATGAATTGAGCTGCAGTATCTGCAAAATATCTTCGTTGCCAAGTGATTTTTGGTCTTTTGAATATACACCTAGCAGAGGAATTGCAGGATCAAATGGCAAGTCTACAGTTAAATCCCTGAGCGTTCTCCAGACTTCTTTCCAAAAGGAACGTACTAGCTTGCATTCCCACCAGCAGTGCAGAAGTGTTCCCTTTTCTCCACATCCACACCAACATCTGTAGTTTGGGGATTTTGTGATGTGGGCTACTCTTACTGGAGTTAGATGGTGTCTCAGTAGTTTTGATTTGCATTTCTCTGATGATTAAGGATGATGAGCATTTTTTCATGTGTCTGTAGACCATGCGCCTGTCTTCTTCAGGGAAGCTTCTGTTCACGTCTCTTGCCCACAATGAAATGGGATCACTTGTTCTTTTCTTATTAATAAGTTTGTGTATGGTTTGATCACTTGTGAATAAAAATAGTGGTGACAGGTCAAAATAAAACATTTAACATAGAAAACCTGATCACAAAAAAATTTAAAAATGTATTTTAAATTTTTGTTTCAGAGAAATATGGTAGGATGAACAATAAGACTTTCACCAATAAAGATATATTCTATTAGGATAGAACTGTGAGGGAAGTAGAATGGAAATACATTTTTAAATGCAAAGAAAAGATGTATAATTTTCAGTTGTTAAAGATGAGTTTATGTATTTTCTTATAATGGTTATTGTTAAGTTTTAAATCATTACTTTGGTTACATTTAAAAGAATGATATAAAAGCTTAAGTATCAGTATTCTCAAAACACCAGAAATGACAGCTGGCAAGATAGAAATGTAGTTTGCAATTTCTCAGCCCCTAGTTTATGAAGTATAGATAGAAGGGTGGATTTAGAGCTGAGAGACAGTAGTTAATATCTTAATATCAATTTAAACTTCCAATGATAAAAAATAGATATCAAAAGTTAAATATTATATCACTTAAAAATATATGAAGAGTCTCCATCATTTTTTATCATTCTTTTGTGAGCAAATTTGAAAAGAAAGGTTTGATCACTGGCAGAAATTACCTCCATTGCTCCTACCAAGTCTGAATTTCAAAGACTAGTTTCTTTTCTTTGTTTTCTCGTCACATGGTTCCTTCCTGTCTTTTTTTTTTCTTTTTACGTATTCATCTTGAAACATCTCATATTGGTCAGCACTACTACTACCCCTAGGCTTAAAGATATTACCAACCTACACAAGATACATACTAGTGAAGTCTTAGAAGAAAAGAGGGCAGCCTGAAGCAGGAAATATTGATAAGATACCATAAGGATTCGGTGTGTGTCTTTCATCCATATGTAATAAATTACTAAATGTTCTCCATAAGACACTACTATTTATATGATGCATCAGTAGTTTAAAAACAGCATTGGGGAATGTACACATAGTGAGCTACCACAGTAAATGTCCACGTACGTTATAAAGTATATCTTGATTTTAGACCTGTTAAATGAGTCAATCTTAGCAGTTAAGAAATGGAGTGTATATACTACCTAAGAAATGTAGACAAGTTTCACTTTCAAAAGGTTGTTATTGTGAAGAAACCAAAGTACCATCCTAATGCAATCCTTCATCTTTTTCTGTTCAATTCTTCCTAGGGACGGCTGGCAGCTGCCTTCGTCGCTTTAGTACCATGCCCTTCATGTTCTGCAACATCAATAATGTTTGCAACTTTGCCTCAAGAAATGACTATTCTTACTGGCTGTCTACCCCAGAGCCCATGCCCATGAGCATGGAACCGCTAAAAGGCCAGAGCATCCAGCCATTCATTAGTCGGTAAGGCATTGGTTTAGTTTTGACTGTTACCAATCCCCAGTTAGTTTAGCTAGTCAGAAATGAATCCAAAGCTAACAATGTGATGATATTCCTCCCAGGTAGGGTAGAACAGAGATACTTTTTAATATTCAATTCAGTATTTAGTTTGATTCATATTTACTGGGGATCTGCTTTTGACTGGGCTCCATGATAGACGTAACATAATATATACAGAACTCACAGTCTAATTATTAGGCCAATATGCATATATTAATTTAATGTATATCAGGCTTGGGCTAAATGCTACAATATTTTTTAAAAATTATTTTTATTTTTGTTTTTGAGACAGAGTCTCACTCTATCATCCTGGCTAGATTCCTAGGAAATCAAGTTAAACTAGGATTCCATGGTAGCAGAGCCCCAGGGAATCTCTATTAATTGTACCACCCTCATCTCAGTTACTTACATTCCAAACCTCAGCTATCCTGGGCTCAAAAAGTTTTTGGAGTTTCTCGTGATATGCCAAATGAATTTCAAACTACGATTTGGCAACCTCAAACACCTGAGCTCAAGTGAGCCTCCTGCCTCAGTCTCCCAAGACTACAGGCGTGTGCCACCACACCTGGCTAATTTTTTTATCTTTTTTTTTGGTAGAGATGGGATCTCACTCTTGCTCAGGTTGGTCTCTAACTCCTGATCTTAAGTGATCCTCTGTGTTGGCCTCCTAGAGTGCTAGGATTATAGGTGTGAGCCACTGCACCTGGCGTAAGTGCTACAGTGGATCTAATAAAATGTTATGAAAGATTTGGGCTGGAGAAATCTCGAATGACTATATGGAAGAAATGTGTTTGGAACTGGTCAGTTGTTGACAGATTGGAAGGATTTGAGGCACAGGCACTTAGAATAGAAAAGATATACTAGGCAGAGAAAAATGAGAATTGGTAATAGATTAATGTGTCTAGAATGCACTATCCAAAAGTTGTATAGAAAAAAATTATTGTAAAGTTAGCTTAGGTAAAGGCTTCATTGCCGAATCGTAGTTTGAAATTCATTTGGCATATCATGAGAAACTCCAAAAACATTTTGAGCTACACCTCAGGGGAGATTACTGAGCCATCAGTGTGTAACATGTACTACAGAAGGGATAGTTCTGAAGTACACAGAATAGTTGGATTGAAGGGTATTGCTATAGTCCTGATATGAGTGGATTGGAACTCACAGTGAGGAATATGTATCATGTTATTAGACTAGATAGGATTTGGCAATTGATTTAGTATGGGAAGGAGGAGGTGATAGCTGAGGTTTGGAACATAAGTAACTAAGAGGAGGGTGGTACAATTAATTGAGATTTCCTGGGGCTCTGCTACCATGGAACCCTAGTTTAACTTGATTTCCTAGGAATGTTAGATATTATAATTTTAATTCTGATCATGATCCAGGATTCCAGTAACCACAAGAGATGAATCATTGGAAAGCTTAGCTTCTTTGACATTTAATGTAAAGATTAAAGCTAGTTCAGCCTTAGGAGCAAACTCATGGTGACCTTTTTAATACATTTGCCTAAATACTTTGGGAATTCATGTGTATGTGTGTGATTTTTGTCAGTACCTACTCTTGGGAGTATAAGGTCCTCTAAATATATTGCATAGGTTAACTGCCAAATTGCCCTAAGTCATATTTCAAAAGGTCCCCTTATGCTCTTTCTTAAAGATCTGTAGGCTCATCTGTATCCGTTCTCTTGCTGTTTTGCTTGATTTTATAGAATTCATCCACATCTCCAGGTGCCTGGGTACCTGCCCAGCATTGTGGATATGTTGTACTTCTCCAGATAAAGCTAAGTGGGTAATGCCTTTTAGACCAAAAATAATGGGTAGAGATTAAGGAATTGTCTGTTTCTTGTCTTTTCCAGTTCACCAGACATTGTTCTTACCACAGTTTTCAGCATCACTAAATGTATAATCTCCAATGGGACATTTTGACAGCAAGTAATGTGTGCAAAACTCAAAGCCAATATATTATAGCACTTGAGGCATTGACAGTAGCAAGGATAAATACAAATTTAGGGCAGAATGGAAAATGCAAATGCCACTGCAGTGATTTAGCATTTTCTTGAAAAAAAAAGTTTTGCTAGCCGGGCATTGTGGCGGGCACCTGTAGTCCCAGCTACTCGGGAGGCTGAGGCAAGAGAATCACATAAGCCCAAGAGCTAGAGGTTGCTGTGAGCTGTGAGCTATGATACCAAGGCACTCTACCAAGGATGACAAAGTGACACTCTGTCTCTTAAAAAAAAAAAGTGTTGTAGTTTTAGTTTATAACTTTACTATAGATATTTGGAAACAGCACTTATACAAAAGCAATTCTCGAATTTTTTTTTGTTTTTTTACCTTTTCTGAACACTGAAGATACCTCAGTGGGGCTTTGTCCCAGGAAGGCTTCCAAAAACGAAAGACTGCTATTTCCTG
Source organism: Otolemur garnettii (assembly GCF_000181295.1). NCBI lineage: Eukaryota > Metazoa > Chordata > Mammalia > Primates > Galagidae > Otolemur > Otolemur garnettii. The sequence goes on from NW_003852550.1 coordinate 2,693,236, forward strand.
CACACTCTGTAGATTATGTTTTCTCTCCCTTTTGTTTGCCAGATGTGCAGTCTGTGAAGCGCCAGCTGTGGTGATTGCAGTACACAGTCAGACCATCCAGATTCCCCACTGTCCTCAGGGATGGGATTCTCTGTGGATTGGTTATTCCTTCATGATGGTATGAAACACTCTCTTTGCTTTTGTCATCATCGCTGACTGTCCATTTTATCTACATTTCCCCCCAACATGAGGGACTGTCTTAGTAAGAAGCTTAAGCCTTAAGAAGCTTCTGACCATGCACTGTGTTCCCCCTCACACATTTTCAGTAACACATTTTGATAAACTGCCTATTACTTTAGTTGACCACCCTTAGTATGGATACTATTCTCTTACCTCTGGCCCTAGTACCTTTGGATATTCAGTAAGGTATTATGGCACATGGATAGTGTGGCACATTTTTCCTTGTTTTTCTAGCATACAAGTGCAGGGGCAGAGGGCTCAGGTCAAGCCCTGGCCTCCCCTGGTTCCTGCTTGGAAGAATTTCGTTCAGCTCCCTTCATCGAGTGTCACGGGAGGGGTACCTGTAACTACTATGCCAACTCCTACAGCTTTTGGCTCGCAACTGTAGATGTGTCAGACATGTTCAGGTAAGGTGCTTAGGGCTTTGTAGGTCCAAAATTTTCTTTAGAGATGCTAAAGAGAGAGACAATAGGCTCGGCTCCTGTGGCTCAAGTGGCTAAGGCGCCAGCCACATACACCTAAGGTGGCAGGTTCGAATCCAACCCGGGCCCGCCAAATAGCAATGATGGCTGCAACCGAAAAAAAATAGTCAGGCATTGTGGCAGGCACCTGTGGTCCCAGCAACTTGGGAAGCTGAGGCAGAAGACTCGCTTGAGCCCAGGAGTTGGAGGTTGCTGTGAGATGTGATGCCATGAGACTCTACCCAGGGGGACAGCTTGAGGCTCTGTCTCAAAAAAAAAAAAAAAAAAAGAGAGAGAGAGACAATACATGGATGGTTTATCCCCAACAGATGTTAGGAATTTATTGCGCTATGTATTTGATTCTTGCTTATTCTCCTTATATACTTGACTCAGGTCAGAAAAGCAGACACAGGTAATAGTAGGTGAGTGTGCAATGCCTTGGTAGTAATCCTTCAATAACAAAACAAATAGACAAAAGAAAGATTGTATGACCTGTTCAGTAACAAGGCAGTATCTATTCAACTAGATTGGGGCCACCCCAGGAGTTGAAGCTACAGTCTACGTTCTCTCCCCCAGTCCAGCGGTTTTGTTTCCCAGGATTCTCAGTCGGAATTAGTAAGACTGCATAGAATGCCCGTACCTCGGGGTACTTCAGTCTATTGATTTTTTTCCATGTAAATGTACTTTTCTGTGTTGCTTCTTTGGAGTTATCCTTACACCATGTTTTTTCTGCTGGTCCTTATTGTGTATTCCTCATCAGTTGCCCCATCTCTCTTGTTCTATGAGTATTAGAAAAATGTAGCTGAGAAAGAAAAAAAGATACAGAGAAAGAGACAGAGAGACACAAATATAAAGATACCATTGGTGAGAAAAACAGTCACAAGCATACCTGTGACCACTAATGGCTCTTGGGCCATACCAGTCGCTGCATTGATCGTGTTGGTCAAAAGTAAACCATTAAGTCACTGGGAGACCTACTTAACACATAGAGAATGTTCATGTGTACCTTTGAATCAGTAATAGAATTGAAATACCGGAAAAGATGAATCTGATTACCTTATTTCTTGTTTCCCAGTAAACCTCAGTCAGAAACGCTGAAAGCAGGAGACTTGAGAACACGTATTAGCCGATGTCAAGTGTGCATGAAGAGGACATAACATTTTGAAGAATTCCTTGTGTGTTTTTAAATGTGATATAAATATATATAATTCCCAGGACGTAATGTCTCATTCTCCCCAACATTACCACTGCTGCCACCAATGGTGCTACTACTACATATGACCAAGAGAATATGCTGACTTGTAACCATGAAGATTCAGATGTACCTCAGCAATGTGCCCGAGCAAGGGCTCGGTTATTTTTCTATGAATGAAATAAGGAAATGAATATGCTTTTTGGGTCCAGAATGACTTTCTCCAAGATTTATCAGATGAAGATTATGCGTTTTGCCCAGTTACTTAACCAGTACATTAAAAATTCAATTAAGAGAAGAATCATACTGAGTAAAGTAAAAGACTGCAGTCTGGGGAAAGAATTATTTTTCATGGTGCTACTAATCCTACTGTATCCCAGGTTTTTAATATAAAAGTGTTAAGCTTATTTTGCTCTGTAAGTAAAGAATGTGTATATTGTGTAAACAGCCTTTTAGCTCACAACGTTGAGTCATTTAGATGTGACCTGGCATGATTCACTCTTCACAGAAAACGTGGGAAAGCTTAGAACACAGACGGCCAGATTTGATAACCATGCTTATCAAAGTGAGAGAATTTATACTCTTTGCATTAAGTTACTACTGAGAGAAAATTTATTTTGAGTTTTATCCCTCAAGTTCTTATTTGGTTTTAAAAAAAATAAATCTTTTTTAGTCACTTTAATCAGCATTTTAAATGTTCATGTTACAAATGATAATACCCAATGGAGCAATGTCTCTTTTGCTGTATTCTCCAAGACTCTTTTAAGACCAGATGCCCATATTTTCATTTCTTACATCTTGTTTTTGCTCATTTCTGACTGGACAAATTTCTCCCCAATGATTCTGAGAAACAAAAATATACACAAAAAAAACCAAATGACTCTTTTTCCTGTGATTCTTATGTAAGAATGATTCTCCTATGGTCTCTGCTTGTACAAGAACTAAGAAGACAACACTTGTTAGTCTTCTCTCTTTAATTACAAAAAGCCAATTGATGTCTCTTACTCTTTTGAACATTTTATTATAAATAGTCATAGTTCTTTCCCTAGCTATCATTTTCTCCCTTACTGTTTTTAACCCACCAGTATCAATTTAATTAAAGATCTATGTTGTAAAGATGGTTTGTTGTGTATCTCTTCAGGTTATGTGTAAAAAACCCTGCTCATTTACAGATAGACTGTACGTCTGCACATCAACTAGTGGTCTTTTCCTAGTGAATCAATTTCTGTAGACTTTGATCACTCTGATAGCTGATAGAATAAATCTAATAATGTAAATTTTTCTAATGAAGAAAGTAACCTATGATAATATAAGGTGTTTTTGAGATAATAAATTTCTTGACAACATTGTGTTGATGGCTGGGAAAAGAAGCAAAGCTGTTTCTATTTGGGGAAGTATTCATTAATAATGTTTAAAGCAGATTAGTGAGTTAATATTCCTAATGATTAAGAATAAACACATGTAGTTCTCCGAAGCAGTCAAGGACTTGCTAAAACCAAGAGGTATTAAAAGCCTCTATAGTCAAATTTGTGTTACAGCTAAAATATAAAAGAACAAAAACAATTGTGAGAATTTTAGATCCGAATATGAGCCCATCCAAAATCCAAAACTTGGAGTCTGTTGTGGTAAAATGTAGAATCTTAACAGTGATAACCATCTAATAAATTGTGTTGGTTTTTGACTAGCCGATTGCAAATTTTAGTTTTGTTTTTTCATATAGTCCCATGCACACAAACACTAATGGACAATTATAGCTAAAAATACCATATTATATCCCACGTATTTTTCTATATGGGAAAAATACAGCGCTGCTAAACCTCCACTGGGAGGTTTCCTCTTGAGTTACAATTGCAAACATTAATTCCAGAGATTTTGCTGTCTGTAGCTTTCCCTCTCATTTACAGCTTATTGAAAACCTTGGCTACAAAAGAGCCTCCTTTTAAAGTATTGTTATGTGCAACTAGTCTGTGTGTTTCTTAAATATCCTAACTATTCCCAGCCCTGCTGTGTTGCTCAAAATACATGAACTCTATCCAGCACAGTAATGTTGTTGACCCTCCTTTGCCACTGATTAAAAGTCTTAGCCATTTCTAGCTATTCTTGTAGTTACCTATGGTAAGTTTTGCAGTCATACACAGTGGTTTTCCCACATTGGCAGGAAATGAATGCGCTATTCTGCTTAATCTAATAGTTTGATTACCAAATATTTGTGTATACCAAATGTGGATCTCCCAGTTAATGAATCCTTCATGATTCAGATGTTATTGAAGGAACAAATCCTAATATTCCATAGCCGTGTGTGTGTGTAGTAGAAAAGTAGACATTCCAATTGCTTTTATAATTTGTTGGCTTGGTCTACAGTTGGTGTCACATTCACCATTTCCAAAGGAGGTCTTGTTGGATACTTTGTGATTTATTCAGTGTCTTTTACCACCCAACCAAATTTGAAGAACACTTTCTAGTTCTTATGATGGCAAAGAGGTTCTCTTTTCCTCAATCATGTGTGGTTAATTGAAAACTCACTAGTTATGCCAAGCTATCAAAAGTTTATTCAGAAGTTAATCACAAGGGGGCACTATTGACTACAAAAACGAATCAGCATGCGCAACAATTTGTTGAGCGCATTGTTGGTGGCCGCACAGTTGTCTAAAGCCCTGCCTCCAGATTCCTTGTTTTAAGCTTCATGTATTCTTTTAGCCTTATAGCAATCAGTAGCAAACTGTAAAACTGATCCCTGAAAGTATAGTCTTCAAATCAATTCCAAATAATTTAAGAAGTGGCTTGGTTTCCCAATGTCTGCATCCAAAATGAAGGGACAGCTTTGCAGTCAAAGATTCTCTTCTCAAGAACCTGATTAGGAGTTGGCTCTGGTAGCACTCACTGTGCCTCTGAACACAGAAGCAAAGAGCAATCACTTTTGTTTGGCCAAGGCTTCAATTGGTTCTTTGGCAGAGAAGCTCAGTTCTCAGGCTGGACTATAAAAACACCTTCATCCCTTAGCGGCTCCAAAATAAATTGAATAATATTTTAAAATCATGTCACTTCCATTTTAGAGCAGTGTTTTTTAGAGTATATTCAAGGTGCTTGGAAGGTTTGTATGGTGAACTCCTAAGTTGGAATCAAATCCAGATAGGCCTGTCTCCCAAGTTCTATATCAACAAATACCCATTGGATACTTGTTAGCTGTAGGGCATCATAATAGATAGCAATCCAAAATCAACTCAACCAGAGAGAAGTATAGTCACCACAATACACTAAGTCCTCAATGTCATCAATAGGTTCTTGAAAGCTGTGAATTTAAACAAAATCATGTTCAATGTCAATTAGTTATAACATCAAAGAGGGGAAAAGTTGGTTTCATTATGTTGTTTAGCTGAAAGTTGTGATTTCTAAGAACCTGTTGCTGTTAAGTAAGGATTTACCGTATATCCTCTGAAGAAGAGGTATGCCATTCTATCTTTGACTGCCAAATCTTACTAACTCTAGGCCAGATTAGGACAGATAGTAGGGCTTTTTGCCAAAATAGCTGTCTGGAGGAAGCTAGCTCACCGGCCTGCTCTTCAAAATATGGATAGACTAAAATCACATCACATTTATGTAACCTTAGCTCTTCTCTATGAATGGCCAGCATGCCCAATACCTGATACTCCAGGATAACAGATTGTTAATGTCATACCAGTCATCTGTTTCCTCCCCATAATCCTAGTGTATCCTTCAGCCTGTTTCTGCCCCACAGTTCCTTAGCCCTCTGGTTTGTGGTTGGGTCAACCAAAGGGAAAGCCCTGGCAGCATAACAGAGCAAGGAATGAGAGTGGGGTTAAAGTATTTATTTTTATGGCTCCTTCTCTATGGGGTCACCTTGGGTTGGCTTCTGCTGCCCCAATTGAATGTCCCTACTCCTTTCAAGATGACCTGAAATTTTAATTATCTCCTTTTTGGTTCCAATAACCTCTATTTTCATCCATTTAGGTTTAGGGGTGGGGGCATGTCTGCTGTTGCTGTGCTGCTAGGCCTGGATTCCTGAACCACTTTTATGATTCCCCCACACCACTTATGTCTTTATAATTAAAGTCTCCTCAAACTGTCCTAATTTAAGTGTGTTGACCATTTGCTGTTGATATGCTGATGAATACACGATTGCTTCTAGTTTCCCAAATCCATGGCAAATGCTTTAATTCCATTTGTGGCAAAATGAGGGTGAAATGATAAAACTGGCATGCATGATTAAGGGTACATCTTCCTCTCTGAACTGAGGCATGGGCCAGTGGAAATACGACTTAAATCTACTTCACACAAGACCTAGTTTACCAACCTTTATGGAAGCTATGTTCCCAGATCCTGAGGGTGAAATGATGCAAAGTATGTTCATTCTCATCCTATGTTATTTACCTATTTTCAAATATTGCCCCATTGGATCTCTAAAGAATGTGCTTTGACTTCCCCCCCACATGGTCATGTCGCTGACTCCATCTTACTCCAAATGAAGAATTTCAGTTACCTCATTGGCAGACTGGATTCTAAGGATGAATAACTGATCACTCAAAGTTCCAGAAAGAAAACTCCTGGTAGTACTATTTCCATCAGAGGAACCTGCTAGGTGTGCGTGCTTGCAGTCAGAGAAAAGCCTCAGGGTGACTAGCTGAGAAACAGACAATGTACAGTAGAAGCTCCATAGCTGACCACCTCCCCACACTGACTACCTCCTTAAGTTGACCTAATCTTCATAGACCAGATAAGCACCACATGTAGGTATCAATACAGTAGGCCTAGTTCCTTCTGTTGACCACCTCCATGTGTTGACCAGTTTGTTGCAGTCTCTTGGGTGGTCAACTTACAGAGGTTCTACTGTATTAGCAGTTTCTTAGCCTCGGTAGCATCCATGAAACTTAAGTCTGCAGACATTCTTCAGATCTGCTTCCCTCTTTTCATCAAGAATATAGAAGGAAATGCTTACACTAGGAATTATAGAAGACAGGACAGGTTCTGAAGCCAAAGGCAGTCTGAGACTATTGTCCTTTCTAATGTTAATCAGGGCCACATAGAGCCTAACAAGAAGTGTACATAATTTCTTCTCAGATAAAAAAAAATTTTTTTTTTGAGGCTGATTTCCTCAGGGCTAGTAAAGTACTTGCTGTTGCCAGTCTATCATAAGCTACAATGGTCAGACCTTTATGTCATTCTCTGACACAATAATTTGACTCTTGCTTGGGCTCTAAGAAATGGCTACCTCTAGGTGGCACCTGTAGGTCAAGGAGTAGGGCGCCGGCCACATATACCGGATGTGGTGGGTTCGAGCCCCGCCCCACCAAAACCGAAAAAAAAAAAGAGAGAGAGAAAGAAAGACTACTTCTAATGCTTCTGTGTGACAATAAGAGCAACACCTTAAATTTATACGGTTCTTATTAAAGGGTCATTCTTCACACGTTTCATCAAATCTCAAAAACTGTGATGTATTTAAGAAATAAAAGAATTGGTCTCTAACTTATAGATACCGATGCCAGTTAACTTTGGTTAACTGACTTTCCCAAGGTCACGGGGCAAGCTACTAAGTTCTTTGCACGGAAAATCTAACCACCAGCTTCTACCCATGAAGATGCTGCTATCACAAATCTCAGAATCCTGTGTGGTAGAGCTTCATATCACCATACATCACTGCCTCATGAGAAGTGATAAGTTGCATCTTTTGGAAATGTCAGTTTTTGGTTAAGGATGAATGCTTTTCACAGCACCATCACAGCACCCAAGACCTCTTGGAATTAGCCCTAAAACAAAGGGGACTTGTAATGAATCCACTGTACCTCAGGACACTCTTGTCTGCTGGGTCTGTAGCTAAAGAAAACTTCATGGGTCTGGTCTGGTGCCCAGCTCGTGTGAACTTCCTCAGGGCTCTTGAATTCAAATGAGCGCTTGGAATTTGAATGCCCTAATCTGCAAACTCTTTAGCGCTACTATTATGTAAGTAAGGGCCAGTTATGGAAATCTGAGACCATCCAGATGGTATCTATCATCTATGAGAGACAATGAAGAAAGCACTCTGTGGAGGGGAAATTTGCTTTAGTTTCAACAGGAAGGTTCGTTATATTTTATTTACACTCAATATACATAAACACACACAGAAGCAACTTGAGTTGGCTAAGTATAACCTCCATTGGTCATATTTTACATGCAGTAGTTTTCCTTATTTGGCTCCCATCAGTGGAAACTTAGGCTAGGAATCCTATGAACAAGTATCAAGCCAACTGGGCCAAGCAATATGTGGTTATTTATCAGATTAGAGAAGCAGGGAAGGTGAAAGACAAGTTGGAAAATAGTGAGGCTAAAATAGGGCTCTGCTTACCTTACAGCAATCAGGAAATAAGAAGCCGGCTTTTAGGTTACCGGGTTTAAGTATGTTCTTAAGTTGACTACATACTTTCAGACGTGGCAGCTGTACACCCTCCCACCCCCACCCCGCCCCTACAGTATGCAGTGCTAATAGCCTGAAGCCATTTTTACAAACTCTTCCTTCTCCTACCCTGGGAAACCTGCATTTTCTTTTATTTTCTTTGAGCAAGTAGAAGGCGGCATGGGTGCGTGAAAAGGTGCTGAGACTTTTCTCCCTACAGCTCTGTTTTGGCATTATCTATTTTGAAAATCTACTACTTGCACATAAACATTTATGATCTGTATGATCTCTTGATGACACGATTCCTTTATCAATATGATAATAGTAATATGGTGGCTCGGTACCTATAGCTCAACCGGCTAAGGCGCCAGCCACGTACACCTAAGGTGGCGGGTTCGAATCCCCAGCCCGGACCCGCCAAACAAC
>NW_003852550.1:2702493-2708458 GCF_000181295.1 Otolemur garnettii
CCTCAGCCTCCCAAGTAGCTGGGACCACAGGCGCCCGCCACAACGCCCAGCTATTTTTTGGTTGCAGACATCATTGTTGTTTGGCGGCCCTGGGCTGGATTCAAACCCACCACCTTAGGTTTATGTGGCTGGCGCCTTAGCCACTTGAGCCACAGGCACTAAGCCATGGTTCTTTTTCTTATACCTTTTTATGGATTGATTGAATATTTTTTCTGATTCTGTTTGATTTTCTTTGTGACATATTAACTATAACACGTTAACACCACTTCATGTATGCAATAGTATATTTTCAATTCTCCCCCTCTTGATCTCTGTGCTACTATGTTCCTACACCATATATTTAATGTTATAAACCCAACACTACAGCATTATTTTTATTTAAACATTCTCTTTTACATTAGATAGAACTCATATACCGTAAAATACCTCTCATATACTCTCATGTATACTCATATACATCTCATTTACATTCAAGAGAGCTCATATACCTCTTAGAAGGTACAATTTAATGGTTTTTAGTACATCCAAAGTTACTGAAGCACCATTACCTAATTCCACAACATTTTCATTACTCCCCAAATAAACCCCTTGCCCATTAGTATAGTCGCTGTCTATTTCCCCCAGCCCTTCCTTCCCTTAGCCCAAGGCCACCACTAGCCTGTGTTCTGTCTCTATAGATTTGCCTATTATGGACATTTCATATAAATGGAATTATACAATATATGGCCTTTTATTCCTGGCTTCTTTCACTTCACACAGTGTGTTTAAGATTCATCCATGTTCCCTCACATGCCAATACTTCATTCCTTTATTTATTTTTTATTTTTTATTTTTTTGGGACAGCCTCACGCTGTCCCACTGGGTAGGACACAGCAACCTCCACTCCTGGGCTCAAGCGAGTCTCCTGCCTCAGCCTCCCAAGTAGCTGGGACCACAGGCACCCGCCACAACGCCCGGCTGTTTTTTGGTTGCAGCCGTCATTGTTGTTTTGGTGGGCCGGGGCTGGATTGGAACCTGCCACCTTAGGTGTATGTGGCTGGTGCCTTAGCTGCTTGAGCCACAGGCGCCGAGCTGTCCTTTATTTTTTAGATGAAAGTGAAATTCATATAACATAAAAACTAACCATTTTAAAGTGAACATTTCAATCACCACTTAGTACATTCACAACGTTGTGCAACCACCACCTCTATCTAGTTGCAAAACATTTTCATCACCCCAAGGAAACCCCATCAAGCAGTCACTCTTCATTCTCCACAGCCCCTGGCAGCCACTTTCCATTTTCTTTCCATCTCTAAAGATTTACCTGATTCTGGATGGTTGATATAAATGGAATCATGCAATATGTGACCCTTTTCTGTCTGATGTCTTTCATTTGGCATAGTGTTTCCCAAATTCCTCCAAGTTATAACATGTATTAGTACTTCATTTTTTAATGTTGCATAATAATCCACTGTATGGCTATATTACATCTGGTTTATTTATTCATCCATTGATACTGTGTTGTTTTCACCTTTTGGTAATTATGAATATTGCTGTTACGCACATTCTCGTGTAAATATTTCTTTGAATAACTATTTTGGATTCTTTCAGGTATACCTAGAGGTTTGCTGAGTTATGTAGTAATTCTATGTATCACTTCTAGAGGAACTGTCAAACTGTTTTCCACAGCAGCTGTGCCATTTTACGACCCCACCTGCAATACACAAGGGTTTCAATTTTTCCACAGCCTTACCAAAATTTATTTTTCCACTTTTAATTATTGCTGTCCCAATGGATGTGAAGGGGATTTCATTGTGGTTTTGATTTGCATTTTCCTAATGACTAATGATGCTTACCATCTTTTTTGTGTGCTTCTCCGCTGGGCTATTTGTACATCTTCTTTAGAAAAATGCTTATTTAAATGCTTTGCCCATTTGGGGTTATTTTCTTTTCATTGTTGAGTTGTAAGAGCACTTTATATATTAGAGATACTAGTCCCTTGTCAGATATATCATTTCTGAATATTTTCTTATTTTGAGAGTTTTACTATCTTTTTTTTTTTTTTTTTGAGACAGAGTGTCACTTCAGAGCCCTTAGTAGAGTGTCATGGCATCACACAGCTCACAGCAACCCCCAACTCCTGGGTGTAGGTGATTCTCTTGCCTCAGCCTCCCGAGTAGCTGGGACTACAGGCGCCCGCCACAACGCCCGGCTGTTTTTGGTTGCAGTTTGGCCAGGGCCAGTTTTGAACCCATCACCCTTGGTATATGGGGCCGGCACCGCACCCACTGAGCCACAGGTGCCGCCCCCAGTTTTGCTATCTTGATGATGTCCTTTAAAGCACAAGAGACTTTCATTTTGATGAAATCTCATTTATCTATTTTTCCTTTAGTTGCTTTTGGCATCATATCTAAAAAATCATTGGGGCTTGGCACCTGTGGCTCAAGCAGCTAGGGCTCCAGCCACATACACCAGAGCTGGCGAGTTCGAATTCAGCCTGGGCCTGCCAAACAACAATAACAACTTTGACCAAAAAATAGCTGGGCGTTGTGGTGGGCACCTGCAGTCCCAGCTACTTGGAAGGCGGAGGCAAGAGAATCACTTAAGCCCAAGAATTGGAGGTTGTTGTGAGCTATGACACCAGGGCACTCTACCCAGGGTGACAGCTTGAGACTGTGTCTCAAAAAAAAAATAAATAAATAAAATAAAAAATCACTGGCCACTCCAAGGGCATGAAGAGTAACTCCTATGTTTTAGCTCCTACATTTAAGTCTAACCTATTGAGTTAATTTTTATATATGATATGAGCTAAGGGTCCAAAGTGACTTTTTCGTCTGAGATTATCCAATTGTCCCAGCACCAGTTGTTGAAAGATTCTTTTCCCCATCAAGGTGTCTTGATACCTTTGTCAAAAACCAATTCACTATAGTGGATTTCTTTCTGGATTCTCAATACTCTTCTCTTGATATATGTTTGTCTTTATGTAAGTACCATTCAGTCTTGATTACTGTAACACCATAGTAAGTTTTGCAATAGTCAAGGGCAAGTGTTCCAACTTCTTTTTCAAGATTGTTTTGACAATTCAGTCTCTTTCGCAAGTCTACATGCATTTTAACATCAGCTTGCCAATTACTGCAAAAACAAATAGAAGCCAACTGGGTTATTGATAGATTGCATTAAATCTGTATATCACTTTGGAGAGCATTATATTTTCATAATATTAATGAATACATAATTTTCATGAATACATGATGCTTTTCCATTTATACAAGCCTTTAATTTCCTTTAATGAAGTTTTATAGGTTTTGTTATATGTTTAATTTATTCCTAAGTATTTTATTCTTTTTGATGTTACTGTAAATGGAATTTCTGCCTTAATTTCCGTTTTATATGACTCATTGCTAATGTATAGAAATTCAGTTGTTTTATTTTTCCTTGTATCTTGAATCCTGAAACTCTGTTAAATGCATTTGTTAGCTCTAAGAAGTTTTAGTGGATTTCTCAGTATTTTATACTTATAAGATCATGCTATCTGCAAATAGGCATAGTTTTACTTTTTTCCTTTCCAATCTTTATTATTCTTATTTATTTTCCTTGTCTGACTGATCAGGCTAGAAACTCCAGTATAATATTAAATAGAAGTTATGAGAACTAGTACCTTTTTCTTGTTCCTGGTTTAAGGACAAAAGTTTTCACTGTTTCACTGTTAAGTATTATGTTAGCTGTGGAGTTTTCACAGATGTCCTTTGTCTGGTTGAGGACATTCCCTTCTACTATTCATTGAGTGCCTTTATGATAAAGGGATATTGGGTATCATAAAATGATTTTTCTGCATAGAATCAGATCATCTGTGGGGTTTTTCATTCACCCTATTAATTAGATCTAACATTGATTTATTTAAACAGGTTAAATCAGTCTTGTAATCCTGGCATAAAGTATACTTGGTCATGGTGTATAATCATTTTAATATGCTGTTGAAATTGGTTTGCTAGTACTTTGTTGAAGGTTTTTGCATGTTTTTTTGTAATGGATATGGTTCTGTAATTGTCTTGCAGTGTCTTTATCTGCCTTTGGTATTAGCATGTTACTGGCCTCATAGAATGAGTCAGGAAATACTCCCTTACTGTTATTTTATTTTATTTCAGGTTAATGTAGGGGTACAACTAGGTTATAATATTTGCTTATGTTAGGTAGAGTCCCTCTCATAGTTGTGTCCTGCACCCAAAAGGTGTGCCAATACCCTTACATTGAGTTCATTAAATGGGAGCACACCAATCCCTTAACCTCCTCCCCTTCTCTCTCCCTCACTTTCCCTCCCCTCAACTTGAATTGAGTTGAATTTTTCTATTATGTGGGGATGTATTCAATCATCTAATGGCTTTGTATGAGTATTGAGTACATGGGATATTTGTTTTTCCATTATTGTGTTACTTCGCTAAGAAAAATGTGTTTCAACTCCATTCAGATTAATACAAAGATGTCAAGTCTCCATCTTTTTTATGGCTGAATGGTACTCCATGGTATACATATAATACAGTTTGTTAATCCTTTCCCGGGTTGATGGGAATTTAGGTTATTTCCACATCTTGGAGATTATAAATTGAGATGCAATAAACAATCAAGTGCAAATGTCCTTATGATAATATAATTTTTTTTCTCCTGGGTAGATGCCTAGTAATGGGATTGTGGGATCAAAGGGAAGGTCTGTTTTGAGTTCTTTGAGGATTTTCCATATTTCTTTCCAAAGAGGCTATATTAGTTTGCAGTCCCACCAACATTGTAAAAGTGTTTCCCTCTCTTTACATCCAAGTCAGCATCTGCAATTTTGGGACTTTGTGATGTGGCCTATTCTCACTGGGGTTAGGTGATATCTCAGGGTGGTTTTGAAAACAGTCCTGAACCTTCTCTGAGGAAGACAAATGAATGGCTAACAAACACATGAAAACATGCTCATCATCCTTATTGTCATTTTTTTCTTTTTTGAGGCAGAGTCTCATTATGTCGCCCTTGGTAGAGTGCTGTGGTGTCACAGCTCAGGCAACCTCAAACTCTTGGGCTTAAGCAAATCTGTTACCTCAACCACCCAAGTAGCTGGGACTACAGGTGCCTGCCACAACACCCGACTATTTTTTGTTGCATTTGTCATTGTTGTTTTAGCTGGCTTGGGCTGGTTCCAACCAGCCAGTCTTGGTGTATGTGGTGGGCACCGTAATCACTATGCTATGGGCACTGAGCCTTACTGTCTTTTTTATTTATTTATTTATTTTTGAGACAAAGTCTCAAGTTGTTACCCTTGGTAGAGTGCTATGCCATCACAGCTCACAGTAACCTCCAACTCTTGGCCTAAAGTGAGTCTCTTGCCTTAGCCTCCCAAGTAGCTGGGACTACAGGTGCTCACCACAACACCCAGCTATCTTTTGGTCAAAGTTGTCATTGTTCTTTGGTGCCTGGGCTGGATTTGAACCCCCTAGCTCCGGTGTATGTGGCTGGTGTCCTATCCTCTTGAGCTATAGGAGCCAAGCCTATCATTTTTTTTTTTGAGACAGAGCCTCAAGCTGTCCCCCTGAGTAGAGTGCTGTGGCATCACAGCTCACAGCAACCTCCAACTCCCGGGTTTAAGCGAGTCTCCTGCCTCCACCTTCCAAGTAGCTGGGACTACAGGCGCATGCCACAATGCCTGGCTATTTTTTTTCATTGTAGCCATCATTGTTGTTTGGCGGGCCTGGGCTGAATTCCAACCCGCCACTTTAGGTGTATGTGGCTGGCACCTTAGCCACTTGAGCCACAGGCACCAAGCCAAGCCTGTCATTTTCTTAAAAAAAGTTTTGTTTCTTTTTTTCTGAGACAGAGTCTCACTTTGTAACACTTGGTAGAGTGCTGTAACATCATAACTCATAGCAACCTCAAACTCTTGGGCTCAAGTGATTCTCTTGCCTCAGCCTCCCAAGTAGCTGGGACTACAGGCACCCACCACAATGCCCCAGTA
>NW_003852550.1:2710239-2738961 GCF_000181295.1 Otolemur garnettii
TTTTTTGCAGTTTTTGGCCAGGGCTGGGTTTGAACCTGCCACCTCTGGCATATGGGGCCGGCGCCCTACTCCTTTTAGCCACAGGTGCTGCCTATATCAGTATCATTTGTCTTGTGGATTTGAGTTACTGTCTAAAGTCCTTTCATTTCTGATGGAAAGACTCCTTTTAGTATTTCTTGTAGGGCAGTCAGCTAGTGTTTATCTGGTGATGTCTTAATTTATTCGTTGATTTTGAAGAATAGTTTTATTGGAATAAAATAGTTGACAGTTTTTATTTTGTTTCAGCACTTTGAGTATAGTACCCTAATTCCTTCTGGACTCTGTAGTTTCTGATAAGAAATTGGTAATATTATGAAGCATCCCTTGTACATGATGAGTCATTCTGTCTAGCCATTTTCAAGATTCTTTTTAACAGTTTCATTTTAACATATCACGATGAAGTTGCCTTTGAGTTATTCTTGCTTGGAATTAATTGAACTTCTTGGATGTGTATATCAATATATTCCATCCAATTTGGATACCTTTTGTCCATTATTTCTTCAGATAGTCTTTCTGACCCTTTCTACTCTCCTTTTCTTCTAGTACTATATACATGTTGGTATGCTTGATGGTACCCCACATTTCTCAAAGGCTTTTTTATTTAAGAAAAAAATATTTTATCTTTCTCTTCCCCACACTGCATAATCTCATTTGACCGATCTTCAGATTTGCTGATTATTTCTTTTCCCAGTTCAAATCTGTTGTTGCGCCCCTCTAGTAAGTTTTTTTTTTTTTTATTATTTAATCACTTTTTAACTACAACATTTCTATTTGGTTCTTTATATAATTTCTCTCTGTGTATTGATATTCTCCATTTGGTGAGGTATCTTCCTCATACTTTCCCTTAGTCCTTTAACCTGGTTTCCTTTTATTCTTTGAACATATTTAAAATAGCCAATTTAAAGTCTCTGTTTAATAAGTTCAAAGATTCCTCAGGAAGCTTGCGTTGACTGTATCTTTTCCTATCATAAGTGAGGAAAGTTGAAAAAATGGTTTTACAGTCTGAATTCATAAGAAGAAATATTATGAGCCCCAGGTATAATGAAGACATTTCTTGCCACGAGTAGGGAGTGTCAAAACAGGGAAGGAGAGGAGAGGAGAAAATCCTCTTTAAAATCCCATATGCCAAATTCTCATTTTATGTGAACTATCATGGGTCGTAAAACTCTATGCTAAGAAGAAATTTTTCCAATCATTTCACCCTATTCCTGTACAAGACCTTGAATAGGACTTTAATCACTAGGAAAGAAGACTGACATAACTTATCCAAGGGTGAGAAGTGGATGAACAAAGAAATAGTTGAAAGGCTAATTGAGGTTGATCTACATTATATCTAAGAGTCCTTGTAATTCTAAACCCAATTCCAGAATATCAACTGTACACAGAAAGTCTACTGTAATTTTGTAAACTGTTACGTTATCAAGCTAGATCCCTTGAAGACTAAATATTGACGTAGTGTTCATTGCTAAACTTCCACAAAAAGACATAGTAGTCTTGCAGCACACTATTTATTTTTGTATTTATATAATACATAGCTTATATCTACTGTAATTAATGTAAAGTAGTTAACTATAATTCTAAGTACTAGGCACAATGGCCAATATGTCCTATCTTTCTGTAATGAGCACAGTGTTTTTTTGTTGTTGTTGAGAAAGACTCCTTATTATATCATCCTGGGTAGAGTACTGTGGCATCACAGCTCACAGCAACCTCAAACTCTTGGGCTCAAGTAATTCTCTTGCCTCAGCCTCCCAAGTAGCTGGGACTATAAGTGCCCGCCACAACGCCTGGCTATTTTGTTGCTGTTGTTGCAGCTGTCATTGTTGTTTTATCTGGCCCAGGGCAGGTTCAACCCTGCTAGCCTCAGTGTATGTGGTTGGTGCCCTACCCACTCAGCTATGGGTGCCACCCATGAGCAAATACAGTGAAGAAGAAAAAACAAAATAATTTAAAAAAACAAGGTTAGAAAGGTTGTTCCTAAGTTACTTTTTTTTTTCTTTTTGAGACAGAGTCTCACTATGTCACCCTTGGTAGAGTGCTGTAGAGTCACACCTTACAGCAACCTCAAACTCTTGGGCTTAAGCAATTCTCTTGCCGCAGCCTCCCAAGTCCAAGTAGCTGAGACTACGGGCGCCCACTACAACACCTGGCTATTTTTTTGTTGCAGTTGTCATTATTGTTTAGCTGGCCTGGACTGGGTTCAAACCCACAACCTTCAGTGCATGTGCCTGGTGCCGTAAGCACTGTAGTATGAGCGCCAACCCCCTAAGCTACTTTTGGAAAGCTAAAACAACAATTCCAAAAGTCGGAGCATGGATATATTTTAAGTTGCCTACCTACAGTTAATTCCTTCAACATGATGTAGAAAATATAAAGATATTGAAAACTTTCTTGGAGATTACAAGTGTGAAAAAAGAAAAGGAACTGTAAGCTTCCTATTTTTCAGTGGACACTTAAGAATCTCTTTTTCATTTCAATATTTCCTTTCTCCTTTTGTTATTCAAATGCTAATTAGGATTACTGCCAGTGAAATAGAAGATCCTATCATGAACATTCTAAGACTGAAAAGTCAAGGAGGGGATTGCTTCTAGTTGGGTTATATGGCCCTAAATGTTTACTACTAAGTAAAATCAGTGGTCTCCTCCTAAATTGTCAGGACTTTATTCTAAATAAGTTTCTCCCATTTACATAGCACAGCACTGAGGTTGCTGACAAATTCCAATGTAGCATGCAACAGTGGTTACTAATTGCTTTAGCATTTATCATGCACAAGAGACAGGAGGAAAGTTGTCTCATTTTGTACAGCTCAGTTGCATTTCTTATCTCTAAAGTACACTTAAGAAGCAAACTGGGACTTAAGGTAGCTGCCCGAAAACCAGCACCATTAACATGCATATCTTGGAGGGAAAATGAATTGGTTTTGTAAAACAGAATACAGTTCAACCTAATGCTGGGTATTCATTTTGCAGAATTTCTCCTTTGCACATTTTATACATTGGGGGCCGTGATCTGGCTTACTTGTACACATTCTCATACATTTTTCCAGGTTGTGCCTTTTGTTGATTTTGTTTTCAAAACATTTTTATAAAGCATTTTGGTACATTTCCAAGGGGTCAATTAGCACCTAGCAATATTTTTCTAAGGAGTCACTGGAGGTGCTTAGGCATCTTTCACCTGACAAGTCTTCTGAACAGGCTTTGTGTTTCAAACAAACAGTACCCCTTCACATGCTACAGAGAGAACATTTGGTTACTATGTATGAGACTAGAAGTGGGGAAGCTGGAACTCTGTTTACCAACTCTTGAAGGTAGATTCTTCCCTCTAGTGATTTCTGCTGGTTTGTCAAAAAAGCCACAGACTATGCCTACTGTTACAGGAATTCAAGTCCCATTAAGATGCAAACTCCCAAGGAAGTATACAAAGAGCACCTGGCCTGAGAAACACAGGTGTGCTGTTTGTCTTTGTGGAGCTGTTTGGGATGCATCAAATGGTATTCGGGTGGTGCTTTGACAAATATAGTTCCCCTTGTAGCAAGGATTAAAATCCATGTCTGTGTGTATAAATATATACAGATCCTAAAATGGTCAGTGATGTAGACAGTTTCCAATACTTTCTAACGATAAAAGCAGTCTGCATCTTCCCATGGTGATTATTATTTTGCACACAACTTCTCAGGTGCGGTAAAGTCAAGCTGGACATCAACTCAATTGTCTGCCTATGGATAACACACACATACAAGCTTACAGATTTGCACAGTCTGCGACTTGCCTTCCTACTCCCATGGGATTCTACAGATGTCTCCCCCATCATCAATCCTTGGCCAGGAATTGATTTCTAAGTCTTATTTACTCTCACCGCCCTTTTGCAGGGCAAAGGTGATTTGGGAAAGAATGAAGGGTGGGTGGGGGGAGGGGGAACTATTTTCCTAGTGTTCTTTACACTTTGGGTTGATAAGCCTGGCCATATAATTTGCTAATAAATTCTTGATGTTCAAGCTGTCCATCTATATTCCAACAGTGCAAAAATGCTGTCTATTTATGGGTGTACTTTCCACGTACTCACATTTACTTTTCTAGTGGTTAAAAATGAAAAAATAAAAAATATAGTCATGGGGCGGCGCCTGTGGCTCAGAGGAGTAGGGCACCACCCTCATATACCGGAGGGGGAGGGTTCAAACTCAGCCCTGGCCAAAAGAAAAAAAACTGCAAGAAAAAAAAAAAGAGTGATTTAAAGGGCAGGAGTAAGTGGAAAGGGAAGGAGACAGAAGAAAATTGTAAATGATCACCTCGGCTTCTTTGGGGGGTTGCTTCAATATAAGATTCACTCCTCATCATGGACCACATAAAAACTCAGGTGATCATTTAATAAATGGTTAGGTACTAGTATCACCTCCACATTTGGAGAATCAAGAGTTGACTTTATTAACACTATGGAAATGCCTCGGGTTTCTAGACAAAGTAACTTTGACATTAATCCGTAATTACCCTAATTCCTTCATTCTGAAAATGCAGTCAGTTCTACTGCAGAGCAGGACAATATGTCAGGGTAGAGATAACAGTTATCAAGAAAAAAAAATCCCCACACGAGAATCACTTTTACATGAACACATTTATTGCGAGTAGCTCTATGGAAAAGCAAGTCAGGTATATATATATAAACACTATACAGAGTTGCAAATTTGTCTCCCAAAACTGCAAATGAGATGTTCACAAAGGAAAGACTATAACAGTATTTACAAAGGAAGACAAAGCGAGGGCAACTCAAAAGCGGATCTGTGAAGCAGAAATAGCCAATATAATGAGCGGTTGGAACTACAACATTTGAGCTGTTACTGACCAAGTGACTACGTCTGATACCAAATGAAATGTAGAGGTCACAAAACAAAATCGTTCCACCATTGGTTTTTCTTAACAGCAGCATAAACTAACAGCTGGAAGGTTAAGTCATAACGTCGGTCCACACATTCTTAACCATACTCTCCAACGATTCTTCCAGCACAATACTGAATAAATTGTGTCTGTAAACTAAGTAGTGTCAAAAAGACCGCATATGTGTTATGCCGTACCTGTGACTATTTGTACCTGTGACTATTTGTATGGACTGTTGGGTATGAGATTTTCCATTCGTTTATTCAGCAAGTGTTCCATCTGCGCCATACCCCCCCTGTAACCCTGTGTGCTGGCAGCCCCGGAACCTAATATGCAAATAAAGCGATATAGCATTTTCCCCCAATCAATCTTTTCTTTCCACAATTCTGAACGATTGTGAACTCAGGTTAACTTGACAATAAAATGGTGAGAGAGGCTTGAAGAAAGGCTGCCTAAAGAGTGCACTGTTACCAGAATGAACAAAAGCCACTGCACTATTTGCTTAGGTGGGGGAGAGAGAGGAGTCGGAAGGAACTGAAGCAGTGGATGCCCTAGCAGTGACCAGTAACTGAAGCAGTGACTGGTGCTGTAGCCACATCTCCTCCTCAGCACCATTCACAAGGGGGGGAAAAAGAGCCCCCCATCCCTTTGGTTGGTAGGCAAGGCAAAAAACGAGAGAAATCAACTCGGTTCTTAAGAGTAGTTTAGCAACATGTACTATGTGCCAGCTTGAAGATAGAAGTACACGTTCAAAGACATCAAAATTGGGTGGCAAAAACTCTAGATCAATATCACACCACTTCAAAGTTGCAGAGTAAATGCGAAGCAATTTTTTTTTTTAAACAGAGTTACGCACAACAGGTACATTTCTACGATCACATGTACACAGGTACACAAAGGTGTGCATATACACAAATATGTGCACACACACACGCGCACAACTAGCACTCACACACTTACACAGACACTCAAACACTCAGCCATCTGTGATATGATGAGGTTTGCCAGTGATGAGACAAGCCAAGGCTTGTGTACCACCACGTAACAAAGCTCTAAGCAAGCTTCAAGACCTTTGTACTTATCCTCTGTGGTCACCACCTGTTAGTATCATGTTCTCAAAGGTCCAGGTTCCTAAAATCTTATTTCGGTTTCCATCAGATGCAAGCAAAAGGGGTTGGGAAAAGCTTGCTCTGATTTTTTTTTTAAATTTAGTACATCTTACGTCGGCTCATTGTCCAGAAGGAAATGAAGCCTTATAAGAGGTTCCTTTTGGCTTAAGTTTTAATCATAATATTGACTGGTAAATACCCACTAATTTATCGAAAGTGGGAAATTAATCTTTTCATAGTAGTCATGGGCATAGGAGGGAGAGTGGGGGGGGGCGCGGGGCAGAGAGAGGGAGAAGAATGGAGAGAGAAGGGGGGGGCAGAGAGGCAGAGAAGGGAGTTGTAAGGAGGCTTGAAGAACATTTCTTCAAGAGGAAAATGTACTGTTCAAAATAAAATAAAAATAATAGGTTTAGAGATGTTCAATCAATTTATAGGCAGAATATCAGCATATTATATGTGAACAGATAATCGCTGTTTCTCAGTTCTGCCCTTGAAATGTTGTAAATGCTTAATCAAGATATCAGTTTGCTTAATCAAGATATCAGTTTAGCTGACATTTCATGTGGACAGAATGTTGCAGTTTTGTTAATGAACAAAAACTGAGATCATCTGCCCTTTAGTCCTGTCCTTAAAATATTGAAAATGTCCCGTCAAGGTATCAGTTGACATTTAATTCCTTGATCAAGAAATGTCTTGTGTATGTATGTAGTCTCCAGAAAAAAAGATTCCAGATCATACCTACCTTCTCATTATTACAACTTTTTTGCTTTATCCAACCTTGTTTAAAGGTTTTTCAAGTTCAAAATTAAATCTAAATATTTTAACTCCTTAAAATTGTTCTTGGACATATTTACACATACTGTAAGAACACGTTTTTAAAAGAGAGAAAGGCAAGAGTTACGAGATGCTCACTTCGATAGTATTTGTTTCCCTTCAAAGAGACTGATGAGGAGAGAAAACAGCAAAGAAAAACACAGCACAATACGACTATTTTTAACTCAAAAAAATCACTGTATCCATAAGGCAGCAATACGAATGACCTGCGCGAATAGGATCACTCAACTGCCAGAGTCCACTTGTAGGCTTGTAGATATTTACACTGCTTTCTATTCAAAAGCCTCTGCATTTTCTTTCTCTTAGGCAGATCTGGAGTAGATGAAGATGAAATTCCATAAGCATCATTTTTCTTCTAAAATGTGTTTTTTGTAGTAATGTAATCACTCTAGGAAAAAAGATAAAGCAAAAGTTATTTTCAGAAACAGTGTGGAGAACTTTCACCCTCACTGTGTTTTAAAACAAAACAAAATCTAACTAGAAGTTCTGGAGAGAGATATTGAGGAGTCTGCTTTGGCATGGCAGTGGCTCATCAACTCTGCTGGCTGCCTGTGAGGGATACCAACACAAGCTGTGCAAAGACATGAGGGTAGTCACTCCTTTCGCCCCCAGGATGCCACTGTGACATTTCTCAGGTACAGCAGCTTTGCACACGTGCACACTGTTCTACTTTCTTCTAGTGGAGCCTGTAAGGGAACCAGGCATTGGAAAGACAAAAGAAATGTTTTTCCTTCTTTTATATATTTGATTATGCTTCTACCAGGTCATATGGCACAGGTCAAGGCACAAGAACGGCCTTGGTGATGGTCTCCAGACTCAATCACTGAATTTCTTCTAATAGAACAAAGTCATACCTGCAAAGGAGATTTGGTTGAAATCTCCAACTGTCTACTACAAAAAGGTTCCAGTATTACTCTCCTGGCTTCATGCTTATTGGGAGGGTGCACAATGGGGAAAAGGAGGTACAGAGAATGCGGTGCCAGACTGGAAAATGGATAGGGATGGTCAGCAAATTGATTACAGGATGCCAGTGCTACTTCTAAGATTGAGTCACGGACAAGTACCAGGCAGTTTATTTTATTTGAGACAACCTAAAAGAATCCATGAAAAGCATCCTCCAGAACAGCCTTCAAGTACAAGATTTTGGAGGAAGCCAGAAGCATACATTTTAACTATTCGTTTGTTCATCGGAGGTTTTAAATACATAACAAACTTGCAGCTGGATGAAGCATGGAATGTCTCCATTCCCTGCCTACCTACTTGTGATTATTAGTTAGGATTCCTCCACATCCCAAGGTTTTAAAAAATAAATGCCCTAGATTAGTAAAGATACTAAATTTTTCGATCAGTATTTAGGGAATTTTAGATTTCATGTGTCTCGTTTACATGGGCTGAAAGGTGTCTGCGATAACTGTGAGAGTGCGTGTGAGCAATGAGGTTATTTGCTGCAATGAGACTAGACCAACATCACAGAATATTGTGAGGTATAAGCTACATATCTTAATAGAAATTTAAGGTGAGAAAGATATCTCACTTAATTGCACGTACTATTTTAACACAAAAATATCTTCATAGGATTTTTCCAGAAACACGCAGATTAAGCTCCATCTAACTATGCTATTGACGTTATACTCAACCTGAAAATTAGGAGCATTTGTGTAATTGGGGTTTTCCTCTTTTCTTTCCTTTTCTCTTTAAATGACAAAGACGCTACTAAAAATTTGACTCCTATCTCGACCGCTTTCCTAGAACACCTACACCAGCATCTAGTGAATGCTTGATAACGTACTAAAGCCTGGCAAATAATTGTGTCACTTGGAGTCTATTTCTATTTTACAAAATATATTTGTCAATTCTTGATTACGCTAGGAGAAAGGAATGACACTATCTGAAACAGGATAATCCCCAAATAATTTAACTTGCTCTTGAAATGCATTATGGGAACTTGAGCCACAGATTTGCCTTTATAATCCTGTTTTACTTAGGCCAATATTAAAATGAGTTTACATTCCCTGAGCACATTCCAAAGAACAGCATAAGGAAGCAACTCAGAAGCTTGCTGGGTGGCAAAAGCAAGCAATTCAGGATTAAAACTTGGTTGTGAACATGCTGCAAAATGAATATTACAGGACTGACAATAAATAATGTCTTCGATTTGTCTCCTGCTCATTTTTATATGATGTTGCCACCAGAAAAGTAAATATCGATGCTTTTAATAATGGGGTCTAGTTTTTTATGTGTTATTCCCATTTGATCCTGATAGGATTTTACCTTATAGTGTATTCTTATTCAATTAACTAAAGATCTTTTGAACAAATGAATCCCACCCCTTTTAAAGGGTGGTTTACTAGTCAAGGAATTTTTCTCTGTAAGAAAGCAAACCTCAATGGATTCTGACAGGTTAAAGTATATTCTTACCTCTCCTACCAAAAATCGGCCAGGTAACATTTTCTTTTCCGAAACAAATGAAGTAAACTTTTCTGTTTTAATTTGTATGATATAAACCTGGACATTAATTTTTAATATACTAATAAAGCACACATGACTTCAATATCCCTGGAAATTTGCAGGGTGAGCCAAGAAGGCAGTTCCTCCAGGGTATTCCAGAGCTCTTTATGTGAATCATAAACATGCCTTTGTTAAAAAGTATCCCTTTTGGTTTAAAGTCCAAAACAAAAATTGTGCTGCTCGGAGAAAGGAGAAACTATAACAATCTATCCAGTTATTCTCTTGTTTTCGTACTTTTACCCCCCAGTCTTATTGTTTGATATTTTCAACTCCGATTTATTCTAGAACTCAAAAACATTTTTCAAGTTCTTTGGGAAATTCTTCCCAATGAACTAGCGTTCATTAGTCAACATCCCTGTAATCAACTGGCAATCATGAGCAGGGGAAACCAAGCCAAGCACTGAAAGCAACTAACAAACAAACACAACAACAACAAAATGAAAGGAAGAGCAATGGAAGATTATGCCCAAAAGATGAATGTACAATGCTGCGACTGTATTAGCTAGCTTAGCATCATCTCGGGAGTACATGCTGTCATTTTTGGTTTGGGTTTTGGTTTTGACAATGAGATCAGATCATCACACCTCTCTGTGCCCTGTGAATATATAGGAGAATGATTCTCTAGGACTTGACAAAAATTAAGTGCTGTCCCTCCAGGGTAAAACCTAGCAATAATCGCTGCTAGTCCTTATAACAACAATCATACCAGACTATTATCTCCTTCCTAGATCAGATGATAAAATAGCCTTGTCCCCATGATGACAACAGTTTTGTGACAGAACAGCCAAGAGAATCTGGAAGAGAAATGGAACTTGTAAAGTTCCATCTTCTTAAAGGTCAGCCTGATTGTTTCCCTCCCATCACTTATGCATGTTCATTCCAGTCTTGATTAGCTGGACACGAACTGGGGATCAGCTACAGGATTTTCATCCCATGTCAGCTTCTCCATTACCTCCCAATGCACACTTGGGCCACTTCACTCTGCTGCTTAGTTACTGCCGACTTAAAGAATGCAAGTTGCTAGAATTCTAATATAAGCAGCCTCCAATTAAAAAAAAAAAAAAGACATATTCCAAAGTTCATTGTTTATCAGAAATTCAGAATAAATTATCTCGCAGAAAAAATGTTGTGGATAGGTTATAGCTTTGTCTGCACACGCCTGTATTTAACCCATGCAGTTCCTAAACTCTCAGAGAAACTATTTTGACTATACCCTAGTGTCATTTCTGTGGGAAGATATATTTGAAATGTCAATTTGGGATTCTAGGAAAACATGTCTTTTAGCTATGGCAAAAGGAATAGTATCCCTTAAACTCAAGAGGTTGGAATAGTTAGAGGCAGGGTGGCAGTGGAAGGGAAACTATGGTTAGAGCTGCAGCCAAAATAAAGGACGTCTTCAGGGGGTGGGAGTGCTGAGTGTGCGGGCAAGATTGTTATGCCTTTAAGGCTGGAGGAAGAACTTGCTAAAAAGCAAAAGTTAAAAATCATATTTGCTGGTCAGACTTTCAAGGGCATCATGGGTGTACCTGTGAGCAATTTTCGAGGTGAATTTAGAAATAAAGATTTCATTGATATTCTACGTTTCAAGTGTACAAGGAGAAAATTAATAATTATAGAGAAGCAAATGATACGGGGTGGATATAAAGTTCTTGTGCAATTTAAAATAGTTTCACATAGTAAACTGCACATGCACTTTATGGATACTCTGTATACATTATAAAAACTAGCTACAGCGACTACAATTTATGGGGAATTGGATATTCAGTAAATTCAGAAGGTCTGACTAGCAAACATATTATGGTCAATCCAACCATGACAATAGCTTTAAACACCAGTCCAGCTGCTTCCATGCCAACAAGTGAGAGTGGAGCAAGGCAGCACAGCTGTACACGGATCCCTACAAAGCAGGGTGATCCAGCAAGCACAGTGCAAGCGGGCTGGGAAGTGGGAGCAAGAAACATCTGGGGAAATAAGTCCTTTGTAAGCCCTGTGGGAGTCTCACTGTGGTCCTCTCCTTTTCAGCTAGAGAGAGATAGGAAAGGGCATAATTTACTGAAATTAAGGGCCCAAGTCTGGCAAAGGGCACATGAGGATAAGACTCACCGAAAACAACCAATGCCAGTCTAACCTCTAAAAAAGGGGTATCAGGAAGCTAAAGGAAATATTTGCAGCAATCACTTTCTTATTTCACGAAATCAGTATTTACGTGCATATTTTCCATTCTAAAAGGAATTCCGTAGCCAGACGTAGAAAGGTGCCTTCTCAAAGAATGCAAAACTAAAATAGTATATACGTTTTATACTGTAAGGATTTATAAAATCCTTACAAATTTACTATTTCTTGAGTTTTGCATCTACCTTTCTGAAAGAAGATAAAAATATAAGACCTAAGCAATCATCGATGCCAAATTGCTAGGGAATATATTTTAAGTTCCTATGGCAGGCACATCATCTTGGCAGTTTTATCAATAGCTTTAAAATTAGCAATCTGATAGCTGTGGTGAACATCGAGTGTGTTGTAATGCATGCATTCCATTATTATAAAAAGTAGCTTTTCAATTTCTCGTGTCTCACTCAGGACCAAGCAATGGTTTCTAGTAAATGATCCCCACCATCTAAGAGTCTGGCAGCAGCACCTCTTAGACAAAACACACTGCAGGCTTTAATTAAGCATTTTACAAAAGCCATTTTCCGATACTGCCAATAAAATGTCTGGGTTATTTTTACATAGTCTTAAAGCCTTAAAAAAGGTGCTAAACCAAAAATGAATTTAATTTTAAACAAGGATTTTTATGTCCCAAGGAGAGGATTTGATTTTCAAGACTTCTAAAATCTGCCTGCCTGACTGCCAAGAGCAAGTTTACTTTTTAAACAAATGAAGAGCATCTATTTCTACAGTGCTTGTTCTTCCACCTGTCTCCTGTTATCCTGTTTTGCCCACTGTGATGGTTGAGAGTAGAATATCAGATTTTATGCAGAAGGAAAAAATTGGGGCCGCACAGGTGGCTCAAAAGGGTAGGGTGCAGGCCCCATATGCCGGAGGTGGGGGGTTCAAACCCAGCCCTGGCCAGAGGAAAAAAAAAAAGGAAAAAAATTAAAATACTTTTTGCTATAACTGGCAAATGTCACTGGATTATTAGGAAAACTAGAGAATTCTAACTTGAGTAAGGAAATGATCACTACGGAAGTGTGCTGACTGCACCTTCAATTCATGTTCTTTCTTTCCAATGTTTCTGTGTGATCTAAATAGACACACACACTATATGTACGTTTGGGAGGTAAAAATGAGCTAACTCCTCCCCAGATCAGAATTAAAACATGCCATTCCAGCACAGGTTAAATTATTTTATTCTAAGAGCCACAGCCTGAAAATTACCCAAGCCCTGGCAGATGCTCCACAGCTATAATGCTCTGAATGAATACAACACAATTTGCTACTATCAAATTCAAGCAAACTTGCAATTTTTGCCCAGTCACTGCCTATAGAATGAAGGATCATCAATGGGGAAATAACAGATTAAGCACCTGAGAACAGGGAAGTGTGGCATGCTGGGTGAGAAACACTGGACTTGCAATCAGATGTGCCAGTTGAATTTGCAGCTAGCTCTGCCACTTACCTTTTTGACCACAGGAAAAGTCTCAACACAGGCTTCATTTCCATTTACTTACCATCCATCAGTAAAATAATGAATGTGAATGTGCTTTGCAAACTATAAGGCAATCTGAAACTGGAAAGCATTTCCTGAATCAACAAGTTGACAATTTAACAACAGTTCTTTTAAAATCACACAAACTATTCTCACTTCTCCCTAGACTGGTCAGCTGCATCTATTTCCCGCACCAAGATTTGGGGGTCACGCTGAGAAGCCCAAGTTTGCTCCCCAAACAGCTTCCTGCCAATGATTTGGAAGTATTTTGGTTCATGTTTGGTGATTAGGGAGAGGAAAAAAAAAAGTAAAAGATCTTATTTGAGTTTTTATACATGCATGATATTCTGGTGTGCTTAATTAAAGTCCTGGTCCTTGTTTCAAGTAGATGTTTTGCGTCGTGGTTGACATTTTTACCCAGGGAAGCATCACTCTTAAAATAGAATGAGTGCAAATGAATAATGATTATCAACAACTTTAGTTAACTTAGTTGGGTGAGGTCCTCTTTAATTGTTATAGGTCAAATGCCTCATTACTCCAAACACTGTCCAATTTGGGGACATTGAATGTTCCCTAAAATAAGTGACCCATCAGTAGTGGCTGGGAACTCCCTCCCTATGTGGAAATTTTATTCTGGTAATTTGTAATAAATAAGATCAATACAATAAAACCCTTAGCATCTATTATTTGTAGCAACAGATTTGGCAGTAGAACACTCAAGAGCCTAGGCTTCCTTCATGGTGATTAACAATGTCTAAAATTTCAAAAGCTAATAGGGACAGTTTGGTTTTTTGCTTTTTAATACCAAGTGGTATTATAACAATTACTAATTTGGTTGACCAATTTTCTCACCTCTCCTTAAGCTGGCCTTTTTATCCTCCTATCTCTTGAATAAAAGATCAGGACAAATTTCACATTTTCATGTCAAGTACTTTTGAAGTATGAATTCTACATCAGGTAAGGTGGTAAAAGAAGCAAAGAGTCATACAGTGATTAAGCGTCAGACTAAACTACATGAAGAGATCAGAACTAGAAAGCCCCGAACCCTGAAGAACCATGTAAAATATTTTAAGTGAAAATAAAGACTATCTGAAAAGTGGGACTTGAGGATAGAGAATTTTAATTTAGCTTTCTGATACGAGAAGTAATAATAACAAAAATAACAATAACAACAACACTGGTAAAAACTACATAATAATTCATGTTTAGCACTATGTGCCAGCACTGTTCTGCACTTTCCATAAATGAAAATTATCATTTGAGACACATAACTTCTGATAAAGACGGGACTCCCTTTTTTTTATTTTCTAACATCATCTTTTTTTTTATTTTAGTGTTAGGAAGATGAAGAAAGATCAGAAATGAATGAAAATTGTTAGATAGCTTCATAGTAAAAAAGTGATCAAAATCATTCAGCCTGTTCTTAACATATCACAGACAACATTGTACCATACAGTTTACATTAAAATGGTAACCAATGTCATTTCCTGAAATGGAAAATGTTTCACCACCACCACTATCACCCCTTCCTCCAACCATTCCTTTTAATATTATAACAAATTTTGTGCAGGAGTCACCCTCAGGACCAATTATCTTTCAAGAAACTAAATTGTCAATTTAAACTGTTGAAATTTCACTCCAGTATCAATCCAATGACACTATGAAAATATTTTACGTTTATAAAATGTTTTAACATTCCAAAGTGCTTCCACATTGGTTCTTACATTTCAACCTAAGCTCCTGCCTCCCTGTAAGATACAGCCTCCTTGCTGTAGTCACTCAAAGTTAGGAATTTCCTCAATAAACAATACATTTAGAGAAGACTAAATCTTTAAAATATCTACAAAGTCAAAAATCAGTGATTTATGCTAAGATAATGATCACTGGATCTAGATAATCCTTGCGAAGTTGGGAGGTTTTGGTTAGGACCACTGAGATTTCACTATTATTAATATTTGATTAAATAAAGATTAGAGTATTGGAAACTATAGACAAACCTCTATGAAAACTCATCCTTTTGAATATGTTACAGGGACAGGCAGCTATGCATCATCTCCATCAAAATTATACATGGTGTTTTCAGTTAGGCTCAAACAATAGCTTGAGACCAATTCCAGGTGTGCTTTACAGAATAAAATAGATGTGTTCCTCAAAAGCTGATTATGAATTAAATTCTTGGAAAAGGAATTATATGTTTTAAATGCATGGTTATAATAGCAGTAGTGATCCTGTGTGTGTGTGGGGTGTGTGTGTGTGTGTGTGTGTGTGTGTTGGAGTGGGAGCTCACCATTTAAAAGAGATCTAAATAGAATCCTTTGGCAAGCCAAAGCATCCTTTTGTTGTTTTAATGATCACTCTTTAATGTGTCCACGCTGCAAATGTGAGTTTTTGTGTGGCAAGTTTTCTATAGCAGGGAGAGAAAGGGGAGGTGGGGGGCTACACCTGCACTAAATAGGGAGCTTGTTAGGTGACTGTTGTGATCAGTCCCCAACTTGTTCTGCCTGATCAAGCACAGTGGGCAGAGATCCAATCACAAAAGCATTCCACAAAGCAAGCAAAGCAAAAATCTTCACTAAACTGACCACTGGAATGAAAACTGCTGGGGTCCATCCCTTCTCTTCACTGGGAAAGAAGCATATTCTACTGAAGAGGGAAGAAGTTGAGACTATGGAGACATCTTCTGCAATCATTTCACAATGCCTCCAGGCACACAAATGACAGACAATACTGCACAATGTGGTACACAAAAGATTTACTCTAAGTCTTATTTTCAAGCCCAACAGCTCCTTCTCCTTCTCACTTCTTCCTCTGGGAAAGGAGCCCTTTAATACCTTCCTCTGTTCCAGGGTAGGGTGTCCCTGGGGTCAGGTCTTCCCCCAACCTTATCTTGCTTTCCCAGAAGATACACCAACAATTCTTTATTTGAAAAGCTGTTTAGACCTTTGAAACAATATTCATATCAATTATCATTTTATTACCAAAACCGCTTTTGGAAGGGTGTAGGGATAAAAGGAGAAAATGAGGCACAGCATATGTGATTGCCAGTCACCACTACTAGTTTCTGGAATTTAACCTGTGTAAAAACAACAACAATAAAATCAACAGAAAAATACATTCCAGAGCCACATACTGTCTTCTTTTAATCACCTGCTGTTTGGGATTATTCATGTTTTATTCTCTTTACATATTCATCCTAACAATTTGATTCAACCTTCTTGGTAAGGCACAGCAAGCTAGCATAACAATGACTGTTTTTTAAAAATAACTTGCAGAGCATATCCTTCCCAAAGGTAAACAGTTGATTGCTGCTGCTTAATATTCTGTGCTATAATTAAATTTCTACATTTAAATATGGGCATTTGTAGAAAAGCAGCTCTTAGTTGTTCCTCTGAAAATGAGGTGATGGAACTCAACTCACGATCTGGATGTCCTGCTTTGCATTATCATTTACTGATGGGGAAGAATGTTAAAAAGCATCCTCATGCTACATGTCCTGTCCTTGAGTTTTAGCTACTCTTAAGAAACAGAGCCAATGTTTAAGCGATAATTGGTTCTGTCTAGATAAAGACATTGATGATTAGATAAAAACTTAATTTTTGCCAAGATCGAAAAGGCATTGTGTGAATAATTAAACCTGAATCCTACCCTCCACGTTAAAGAGCGCCAATTAATGAAATATCCCTAACACTGTCATAGCACACTGATTCATTAAAACGTGACTATTAATTTTAGGGAAATTAATTTTAAATTACTAACCTCTTTTGGGAGAGTCAGAACTTCTTGTCAGGTCTGGCAAAGTCCATTCTCACGTAAATGTCGTCGTCGTCGTC
Source organism: Otolemur garnettii (assembly GCF_000181295.1). Lineage (NCBI taxonomy): Eukaryota > Metazoa > Chordata > Mammalia > Primates > Galagidae > Otolemur > Otolemur garnettii. The sequence goes on from NW_003852550.1 coordinate 2,727,074, forward strand.
TTGGTCGTTGTCAGAATCTTCTCTCTCTGGGGGTCTTGGCACCCAGCGACGAGGTGGGGGGGGAGGAACGGGAGCGGCGGCGGCAGCAGCGGCGGCGGCGGCAGCAGCAGCAGGGGCAGCGGCAGCGGCAGCACCAGGCCCGCCCGCCGCGTTTTCACCTCCGACAAGGTCTGCAGATGGGTTTTGGGCTCCCAGGTTCGAGACCCGGGCTCTGTCCTGGGCCCCTCTCACTGCTTCGGCATCTGCAGCATTAGCAACAGGTGGAAACCAGCGGGCGGAGGCTGAGTTAAATCCAAAGGCGGCCTCCCAGCCGGCGGCTGCTGAGCCGATGCCCGGGGCCACAGCGAGAGCGGAGGCCACTGCTAAGGCCCGGCCCACGGCTAAGGGCGTTGCTGCCAAACCGGCAGCCACGGCTGAGAAGGCGGAAAGGTCTCCCTCGAGACTGTCAGTTGGAAAAGCAGAGACAGCAGCTCTGGAGGCTGCAAAGAAACTTTGCGAGCGGCTTTGTGGGCGTCTTCTATTTTGCTCTTCGTGCTGCAGCAGCCTAGCTACAGGTGGTGGTTCAGAGCATCGGCTGGGGGAGAGAGAAATGTCCATACAGCACTCAGAAAATGGGTCGACCACATAGATTCGACCTGTTTCAGCATCATAGCGAATGGCACTGTCAGCAAAAGGCACTGCTGGTGTCATTGCTGGGTTGAAAATTACTTCAATGTAGTCACCCTCTTCCTCATTAGCATTGCTACCTGTAGCACTGGGAGGAAGAGGAAGAAGTGGCCACCTAGCACCATCCAGAAATAGGGGGTTGGCACCTGGTATAGCTCTTAAAAGATCTGAGAAGTTGCTTGCTGGATTTGGAAATGGCACTCCAAACTCAACATTCACGTAAGGAGAAAAGGCTGACTGTCTGGGGTTAGCAATTATGCCCCACGAACCTGGCAGTCCTTGAGGAGAGGGAGCTGGCATATCACTATCTCTTTCAGTGAAGTCAATGTTAACATAGTCACTAGAGCTGTCAGCTTCTCTCTGCTCCTGTGTGGGACTTTCTGAGTTTGGGTTGATTTCATTTCCTTTTGTAATAAAAGATAGTAGGTTAGGTCTCTCAGCCTTATCATTTGAGGGCTCATCATCCAAAGGCTTTGAAGGTGACCCCCCATCTCCAGGCTTTGAGAATAACCCCTCAACTGGCTGGTTTGAAGCTGCATGTTCGGGGCCCCAGTTAGAGGCTTCTTTGTCTAGGCCCCTCCCCAGGGACTTTCCAGGTAACATTGGTACATACTCACTGCGGTCGCTCTGTCCCAAAGGGGAGCTCCGAAAAGGATTTGGCAGCGAGAAGTAGGAGCTCCAACTTTTGGAGGAAGAGCCACCCTGAGGGTTCCTGGGGTTTTTTGGAATTGCACCAGCTCCAGGAGCCATAAACATGTAGTCACTGTCACTGTCATTGTCATTGTCCTTTGAATCATCCTCTTTATCAGGATCTGGTGTTTTTGGAGGACTTGGAACAGGTGGTGGGCTCACTCTGGGGAACATCATCATGTACCCCCTTGAATCTTCAAAAGGTGATCGAGAATGACGTTTTGAAGCAGAGACATTTTGAGGAGCCATTGGCATGTAATCACTGGAGCTCGCAAGAGGGGCAGCCACCCCTGGCCTCATTGGCACATATGGGTCATCTTCATCTTCATCAAAAGCTCTGGGTCTGTAGGGACCCCGAGCTGCACCTTCTGGGATCTCTGGATCTTTCATTTCTCTGGCTTCTTTTCGTTCTTTTGCGGCTCTGTCAGCACAAAAATAAAGTCGGAATCTTCCCCCTGACTTCCCTTTCCCCGCAGTTGCTCCAGTTGGAGGGGATGGGGGCGGTGGTGGTGGTGGTGGTGGTATTTGCTGTGGCTTGCTTTGAGAGAATTTGCCAAAGTAAGATCTTTTCTTCAGAGATTTCCCACTTCCTGAGCCCTTGCCCCTTCCAGACTTCTTACCACTACCTGAACCACGGCCATCTCCAGGTCCTTGGCCACGGCCTGAGCCGTGCCCACCTCCAGCTCCCTGGCCACCACCTGAGCCATGACCACCTGCAGCGCCCTGGCCATCTCCTGAGCACTGGTTTCCTCCTGCACCTTGGCCTCCTGAACCCTGGCCACTTGAGCCCTGGTTGCCACTTGAGCCCTGGCCACCGCTGGATCCCTGTCCCCCACCTGAGCATTGGTTTCCTCCGGAGCTCTGGCTGCTGGAGCCTTGGCCGCTTGAGCCCTGGCCACCTCCTGAACCCCGTCCATTGCCTGAGCCCCAATTGTTCATGGGCATGTAGTCACCTCCGCTTTCTTCTTGATTTTCTTTGCCTTGAGGATTCTCCTCCTCTCCAGAGTTACCAGAGCCAGCTGCTTCGGGAGACAGGCAAGCTCTGTCGTTCCGGGCTTCTTCAGGCTGCGGGGCACGTACAGGACTGGGGGTTAAGCGGCGGAAAATGCTGGCCGGCACTGAAACCGCTCTCCTGGACCTTCGCTCTCTGGGCAGGTGCAGTCTTCCTTGCCTGGAGGGGGGCAGAGGCTCGCTGGGTGCTCCAAAGCGCCTGGTGAAGAGCATCTCATCTTCCTCATCACCCTCACTCTCACCTTCACCGAGGGCCCGGAGGTGGCGAAACTGATCAAAGCGGGACCTTCTGAGCCAGCCGCCGGGTTCAAGCGGCAGCAGGCCCAGGTGCCTCCTAGCGGACAGCAGGGTTAACAGGTGGGCGCCGATGTTGATGCTGTAACTGCGGCAGCGGGCTCTGTATTCGTCTGCACACAAGGCTCGCATCTTCTCCAAAAACAGCTCGTGCATGTTTTGGGCCACCACACAGTCATCAACCTGCATCCAGAGCTCTCCTGGACCGATGACGGTGGACCTACCGACTTCCAAGAAGAAATACTGCTCCGAGTGCCCGCAGCGACGGATGCTCAGGAGCTGGACGACCACGCTGGCCACTTCGGTGTTCAGCCTCACAAACACGACCTCTTCGTCGGTAAGACACAGCCGGAACACGCCGCTCAGCTCTTTTTTGTGCCCCAGCCCCCTGGGTTTGACTATTACCTGCCACACATCTTTATAGAAGGGTGGCTCCACCGCCGCTGCGGCCGCCAGCGCGGCCGGCTCTCCGTCCGGCTGTGCGCTGAGCGTGCCGCAGCGGCGGCGTTTGCTCTCGAGGATGAGGCGGCTGAGCAGCAAGTACCAGCTTTCTTGTTCCGACTCGTTCTCGGCCACCATCGCGAAGTACTCGTCCTGGGTGAAAAGGGCAATGAGGTGTCGGTACCTGGCATCTGCTCGCTGGCTCACAGAGAAGCACTGGTAGAGGGTGATTACGCGCCGCGGCGGAATGAGAGCCGGGACCGCGGCGCCCGAGGCGGCCGCTGCAGCTGCAGCGGCGGCGGCGCGGACGCTGTGCCGGAACTTCCTGGCGTTTTCGTAGTATTCCAGCCGGGCCGGGGCGTCGGCGGTCTCGAGTTTAAGCACGAAGTAGCGCCTGTGCCCATGCTTCTGCTTCCTCAGGTAGCCGCGTTTGCAGACTTCGGCCCCGACGGGCAGATCTTCCTCTTCAGACTCGGAGTCTGACCGAGAACCTGTGGCTGGAGAGAGCCACATGGCTCCCGGACAAGACGACCCGGTCCCAATGAGTGCGGTCGCGGTTCCTGGGGAAAGAAGCGGGGTGGTCGTGGTCGGCACTGCTGCTGGAGCTGGAGCTGGAGCTGCTGCTGCTGCTGCTGCTGCTGCACCTCTCAGTCTCCTCGTCGCTTGGTCGCGAGCGAAGGAGCAACTCGCCATGGTGATGCACGGTGGTTTTAAGGTGAGCGAAAGGGAGGGGGGACTCGGGGAAGGGAGGGCCGAGGGAGGCTGTCTCCCCCCCGTCCGCCCGCCCCAGCCCCCTCCCGCCTGAGCTCTCGCCCCCGCCCACTCCACACTGCGCGCGGCAGCGGGCAAAACAACACGTGACCACTGCCTCACGCGGCGGCCGCTGCGGATTCTGCTACCTGCGCAACGGAGGGGCTCGAGGGGCCACCCATAGAGGTGGGCAACGGCTGGGGCGGTGGGCCTGGGAGGCGGAGCCACCCCCAGCTGGGCTGGGACCCTCTCGGTGAATCTCCGGACCTGGGGGCTGCTGGAGGACCCACAGGAGGGGGCGAGGATCTCTGGCCGTAGGATCCTAACAAGAAATCTAAGGCATGAGGAGGGGCGGGACAAGGCCTGGAGGGCTCTGGAGAGACGCTGGACACCAGGGCCAGGCGGGGGCGCCACAGTCAGGCTGGACGGGCTGGAGGGGGCGAGAGGTGGTGGGAGGGGCGGAGCACAAGCGGCATTGGAGGCGCCAGGGAGCGGGGCTGGCATCCTCGCGGGAAGGTTTGTTTGTTTTATTTGGGAAGCGGGAGCCAGGTGAAACTGTTACAAGGCTGTGATTGGTTGGGATTGGAGCCAATGGGAGGGCCCGGCAGGAAGACGGCCCCCGAATTCATTACTTTGGCAGGAGGGAGGGGAGCGAGGGGGCGTGGCTGGGGGCCTGGAGGGGCTTGGCTGCCCCCTTGGTGTGCTCAGGCGGTAAACAACCCTCCAGCAAGTAGTTGTTAATGGAGGTGATAAACTCTTGCAAATCCCAGCGCTTTAGCGACCCGCACAGGCTGGAGCGTCCCCCCTACTCCCTGTCGCTCACTTAAATTTTCTATTCCCGTCAGGGTCTATTGCACTCCCTTCTGCCGCGCACCACGGGCCGATCTTCTTCGGAGAGAAAGCACCCTCAAAAAACGTGTTAACGACCTGGGGCCTTAGACCTACCGCCCACCGCGCTGCAGGCAATCCTGAGCCCGCGCCGCCCCTGACAAAAGCCCGCGACTCCAGTGCACGCAAATAATAGCAATTCCTTAAAAATCAACAGAGTCTCTAACCAGACTGCATTTCTAGCCCACGAGGCACAGGTTCGTTAAAGATTTTGCTTCTGGCTATCTCTGATAAGAAAGCCCAAATTTGGGGGCCTGCACAGTGTACAGCCATGTTGAAAAAAAAATAGGGCTGGATTCTTACTGCAATACACCAGTGTTGAGCTGTCATGATATTTTTCTGTGGAAGATGCTTTGAAAGGTGCCTTTAAAGGAATCCCAGAATATCGAGTTTCTCTTTCTTTGCGTGAGACTGAAAAACTTTAGAAAAATAAAGCTCCAGAGCTTGTATCTAGAACAAAGGACCATGCTGAGTACATACTCCAAAATATATTTAACATCCTCGCGTCAAAAAAAGAAGATCTTTGCTACATTACAGTTTGCAAGTTCTGCATTTCAAAACTACTGCCTCCCTTTTTTTCTGGGAAAACTGCTGGAGTGTAAGTGCAACCTCCTGAAGTGTTTTCTTTCCCTCTCTCCCTCTTTCCCCCCATTGCCTCCTCTTCCCCCTGTGCCTCCTATTCCCCCTGTACCCCCTCTCCCCCCTCTCCCTCCTCTTCCTCCTCTTCCCCCTCTTCCCTCTTTCCCTGTCTCCAGTTTCCCTCTCTCCCCCTCTCCCCTTTCCCTCTCCCCGCTTTCCCTCTCCCTCTTTCTCCCTCTCTCTCTCCCTCTCTCTCCCTCTTGCCTTTCTTCTCTTCCTTCCTCTCTCCCTCTCTCCCCCTTTCTCCCTCTCACACACTCTCCCTTTCTTTCTCCCTCTCTCTCCCCTTCTCTTTCCCTCTCTCTCTCTTCCCCCTCTTCCCCAATCCCCTCCCAGTTTATCTTTGAATAGGATTTCAGATTCTTGAGGGTGGAGATGATCCTGAGGTGTCAACGAAGTGATCACATTTGCAAAGAAGGATTTTGGAGAGGGGAAAGGGAAGACATTTGGTATTTTTCTCAGAGTGAATGGAATTCCAGTTCATTATTGCCTTAGTATTGATACCGCCAATGGTGTTATGTATAAAATTTATCAGTAGACTAGGCAGTGAATATATCATAAAAATAGACCCCATCTTTACCCTTTTAAGAATTTGCTTTTTGTTAGAAACAGAATAAATGTATTTGAATAATTGGCTCCTTTTAATACTCTGGGGGAAAATTGGTTTGGTTGCCTCTAAAATATTAGAAACAGTCATTAACATTCCCTTAGCTGAGAATGGTTTATAAGTCCAGCATTATCCACGTGTGGTTTCTGAAAGGAGATGGAAGCAGAATGAGTATGGATGCTGCAAGAGCCCTGACTCCACTGCTCCCCACTTGTTTCAGCTGTACTTGTTTCAGCTGTGTGGGCACATATGTACAAGATTCACTGCACTTACCACTAAAACGATAATGAATATTCTCATTTGGGATTTTTATGGTAGGCATTATAAAAAACAAGGTTTTGCATTAGATAGATGTGTGAAAACAAAATGCTTGAAATAATAACATGATATTTTAGAATACATTGAAAACATTAAAATGTGTATGAAATGAAATTTACAAAATACTGAAGAGATTTTAAAAATCTGCGAGGCTTAAAAAATATCTCTATAATTTTGCATCCTGTTCTTTTTACTTAGGATTACATGGTAACATTTCCTCACATTATGAATCAGCCTACACATAATTTAAAATGCATAATAATATTCTACACAGCTAATGTATATTAATATACTTAATGAGCCCTATGCTTTGGGGTATTTAGATGGTTTGCAATTCTTTGATATTGTAAATAATGCTGCAATGAATATCTTGTACCCACAGCTTAGCTTTTTATGTTTAAAGTAACTCTTTGGGTAGAAACTGAGAATTGGAATTAATGGGCTAAAAGGTCTAAAGATTTGATACATCATTTTAAAAAAAAATGTATCAGTTTACTCTGTCACCACACCGATTGCCAGCATTGGACATTTCTTAGTTTTGAAAAATCACTGATAAGATGGGTGAAATGGCATTCTGTTCTTTTAATTTGCATTTTGTTTACTAGTGAGAGAAAACATTTCTGTATATTTACTGACAATGTATTATCTTCTGTAAGGTGTCTATGTCTTCTGCCTTATCTATTGGAGTCTCAGTATTTTTTTTTATCATGTGTGATTTGTTCACATAATAAATATGTTAAAACTTTTTCGTATTTGTCACAAGTTTATTTCCCAGTCTATGGATATAAAACATAGCACTCAAACCTAATTCCCTTCTATTTTGAAAGACGTGTCAGTTTGGCACAATTCAGCTTGTCATGCAGTTTAAAAGGGAGCTGTTGATAAGCACAAATGTCACCATGGTCACTTCTAACCTTTTAAAAGATCTCATATATTTAAGATTATACCCTCTTTTAAAGGAAAAACTAAGTTTTTTTTCTTATCAACAAACTAGGTTAAATTTATCTATCACTCTTAAACAAAACTTTATTATTTTTTATTCTAGGGGAAAATACCTATCACTAGCCAATGTGTTAGAAAAGAGTGTGAACATAATTTTTAAACAATTACAGTGAAAGAAAGATTAACAGTGCCAATCATCTTGTACCCAAGGTATATTATTTGGCTCCAGCAAAGTGGAAATAGAGATAGAGTGAGATGTCTCATTTTACTTTGTATGTTTACTATACTGGCAGATACAAATACTTGTGAACAGGAAGACTATCAGACTAGAAGAACATTATCTTCTTCTTCCTATAGGTCAACCAAACCTCCTCAGTTCTAAAGTTGTTTCAGCACTGAAGCTCTCTGGAAGAGATCATTTTTACTGAATTGTACCAGATGCTGCAGCTTGTCTGATATATACCTCAATTTTCTTCTTGGACAACTTAATGATATTGAATGGCCATTTACTAATAGTTTAGGTCAGATCCCCATAGGCACAATAAAACAGACGCCTAGGTGGTGTAGACACAAAGTAGAGACTTTGCATTTAGCCTGAATTCACCAGGTGGTTGCTTTAATGCTCTATACTCATCTTTGGTTATAGATTCCTGTCTCAGAATTTTTTGTTGCTCTTTTTAGGATCAAGTTACCCTAGAAAGCAAAAGTAGCTTTTCATATTCAGTTGTAGCATCTCTAAAGTTTGGACTCTGAACCAAGAAGAAGACACACAAATTTTTAAAACGAGGGATAAGAAATAGTAAAACGTATAATATTTGGTTTGCCAGTTTAGCTGAGAGAAAAAAAAAATGCAAGCGCTGCAGCTGGTGTTTTACATAAGCCAAGGTAAATGAATAAAGTGCCACAGTACCTTTAAAACAGATTCCATCTAATGAAGAAATATACTTTTAATGCAGTTTGCCTTTATAAGGAATTTTATGTGAATCTCATTTTTAAAAAACAATTGTTTGACTGATGGACTAGTCAGTGATAATAAAAACTCACCTGCTTCTGTCTTTACTTACATGATCATCAGTATTCCAAAGTCAACTTGTACTAAAATCAGAATGGATCCTTGAAGTGTGGATTTTCTTAGCTTAAAAACCAAACTGTTGCATCAAATACGAATGACATTATTTGTGAGAGTAAACCCTAATAGGAAAAGTCACTTGAGTAAAAGAATTATTATTCTTACCCAATGTATAAATTATTCTCTGAGTATTAACTCTGTAATTTTTGTGAGCTAACTTCCAATTATGTTGATAACAAAATGTGGTGCTAACCTTGGTTTTAAAAAATGTCAGTGATAATGACTGCTTTCTCTGTGTTTTGACATAAATAAAATCATGTACAAAGAAAGATGCTTTCTGCTGCACTATGCAGGATTAAGTACTGCCCTGTGATTTGTGGCTGCAAGCCACTGTTTGTAGGTGATGGCTTTGCTTCTCTGCTTTTTCACTTCTATGCTACTCAAAACCTCTGCTGGAGAAAACAACCATCAAATGCCTGACTGCTGCACACAGAATAGGTTCTGTTTGCTGCTTTTGTTTTCTAGCAGTCTGCCGCTAAAGTAATTAGAGCAAATTCGTGGTTTAATTAGGCTCCTAAAGCCTCCTTGTTATCTTCAGAGTCAACTGAAAATTAACTTAGTTAAAAATCAAGCATTTCTTCCCATCCTCAACAGATAAAAGTTTCATTTGGAAATGATTTTTAGGAAGTAAGCCAAACATCAGAACAATGAAATCTGGCAGGTTTCAGGTAAATGTCAATGATTTGATGGCATATATAGTCTCTATGCTGATATAAAGGAACAATAGCAAATTTAGCTTAATGCTGTTCCTTGTTAATGTCGTGAAGCAGCATTGTTCTTAGTGTCAAAAGATTATCAATTCACACTACCTTGTCTTCAAAAGTTAGGATCTTTACTTTGTGAATTAAATAGGATCATTACATAGTTAAATTTACTATTTTAAAGGAATTAGTCTTAGAGGCTTGCATTTTCCTTTGGATGTTTAGAAAAGTAGCTATTGTATTTAGGATGATATATATTATTTTTATTGTTGATTCCTTGTTCTCCACTCATTACCTGGTCTTGTGATATCTATCTGTTAGATTAAACCCTTCCTTTTGCTTTCATAGTCACCATCCTGGTCATAATTAACTCTTCCAGGATTGCTGAAGTAGCCTCTTAAACTGGCTTCTGACTTCTTTAGTCTCTTCTTAATATAGCCAACAGATTATTTGCCTTCATATGTCACTTTCAACATACCTTTCCATACTCAAGAATATACAGAGGGTCCCTCCCTCTTTTCCTGCTATATCAGAACTAAGCTCCTAACCATAGTATATAAGTTTTATCCCCCAACTTAAGACCACAACCAATCAGTACCCTTTTCATTCTTTTGCTGCGTAAAACCCATTTTTCTAAATTTACCTCCAATTGTATTATAATACATTCTTGCTATCCACAACTCCACTTAGCTTGGTTCCTATATGCCATTCTGTACATGATTTATCCATTTCCATCTTAGGTGGTTTCCTTTTTCTTCATCAACTGATGCCAATCATTTCTCTCAAGACTAAGATCAAAACTCACTCAGGAAATCTTCCCTTGCTCACAGAGTCCCACGGCTTAATCTTTTTAAGCATTGGATGTAGGTAGAGCTAAGGATTTAGTTGATATCCATTGATACCGTTATATCATTGTTAAATGACAGTCATTTCTTAAATAATAAATACCTTTCTGCAACTTGGTAAGTAGTAACTGATCTAAAACTGTGCACCCTAATTTTTCTTGTCCACCCACTTGTCCTGGATACTCCAGCTCCTCCCTCGAGACCATCTACTTCTCTACTATGTAACTACTGGCATAGCAGGGGGCTTCTGGCCCCCACACTTGAACGTTGACTGGCATACATTCTGATTGGTTGGCTTGTGCCACACGGGTTGTTAAATAGTTAAAATTACCATGCTGGATATAATTAATCCCTGAGTTGAGAACACGGTTCTAGACTATATACTCCTTGAGGGCCAGGATTATGTCAAATTCATGTTTGTATCTCTAATGCTTGCTATAATGTCTGGGGATCACCAATAGGTGTTTGGGGAAGGAAGGAAGGAAGGGAGGCAAGGAGGGATGGAGGGTGAAGGGAGAAGGGTGGGAGCCAGGGAGAAGGGAGGGGAAAGGGAAAGAGGAGAAAAAAAATGTTCAAGACAGGTCTAAAAGGCCACTGCAGATTACCTTCTCCTCCAAATCACATGTAACAGTGCCCAGGCTCTCTATGCATGACTGGTGGCAAGGTTTGGTGACTTCTGTCTGATCTAATTTCTCTTCCACTTCAAAGGAATTATGTTCATTACTTTTTTTTTTTCTATCATAGGTAAACTAATCTTTTTCTCACATGTATTCCTTTAATGTTTTGTGGCTGTTGTCAGAAACCTTAGGAACTATCTGCACCCTTATATATTCCCTTCCCTTCTTGAGTTCCATTTGGTGACAAAGAGAACTTTCAACTCTGGTCATGTAGGGGGATAAATACTGATCATAGAGTGATGGTAATGACAAAGCTCCTTCAAGGAAAAGCACTTGTCAGTTCTTCCCACCATTCCTCCAGTAGAATATAAGTTTCCTTTTTCCCATATATTCTCCATGCATGCTTACCTATTCCCAATGCCTAGGGCAGTGCCTGACACACAGTAGAGATCCTTAATAAATACCTGTTGGATGAGTGAATGAAAATAAAAAAATACATGATTTGGGGTTAAAATAGAGGTACCTGAAAGGTCACAAGTGCTCTTGAAATAGATCCCCTTCAGAATCTCCAGAGAAATCTTCATCTATCTGCTTTAATTAAAGAGGCTCTTTCTCAAGCTTCAGTATTCAAAATATGTCGGTATATTTTATAAGTCTAAGAATCACTTTTAGGCCATGCACAGTGGCTCACTCCTGTAATCCTAGCACTCTGGGAGGCTGAAGTGGGTGGATTTCCTGAGCTCACATGTTCAAGACCAGCCTGAGCAAGAGTGAGACCCTTTTTCTAAAAAAAAAAAAATAGCCTGGTGTTATGGTGGGCACCTGTAGTCCCAACAAGAAGACTGCTTGAGCCTAAGAGACTGAGGTTGCTGTGAGCCATGATGCCACAGTGCTCTACTCAGGGTGACAAAGTAAGACTCTGTCTCAAAAAAAAATCATTTTTGTTTTCCAATTTTTTTTTCTGATTGCATTTAACACTTTTGCCTTCTACTATATTTTCATAGCAAACATACAGACAGAATTTTCACATACTGTATTGTGAATTAAATGGGTTTCTTTTGGCAAATCTATAAATCCAATTCAGCGTTTATTTATAATGTTCCTGTTGGTAAAGTGTGTTCTAACTTTGAAGCAATCATCTTATAAACTGCTTTTGAAATGTAATCATTTTAAGTTTCCAGAGCTTCTGGATTGACTCGGGACTTTATTATCCGAAGATGGTTTATGAATTGTAAGTACTTTTCAGTTATGCTCTGAGTAAATGCTTTATCTTCCGGAGTGTTTTGTAAGCCCTCCTGAGAGCAGGGATTATATCTTTCTTTCTTTCTTTCTTTCTTTCTTTCTTTCTTT
>NW_003852550.1:2739129-2740613 GCF_000181295.1 Otolemur garnettii
GCCTGGCTATTTTTTTTTTTTTTTTGGTTGCAGCCATCATTGTTGTTTGGCAGGCCCGGGCTGAATTCGAACTTGCCACTGTAGGTGTATGTGGCTGGTGCCTTAGCCACTTGAGCCACAGGCGCCGAGCCGAGGGGATTATATTTTTCTACTTTTGTTCACCCCTTCATGGTGTTTAGTACTCAGTAACTACTTGTGGAATGAAGGATTTGACCGAAATGCAAAATACTCCATGAGATGATGAGCCTAGAAGACAGGCAGTGAAGTATCAGTGGTTCAATGCATGGCAGTGGAGAGTCATCTTAGCTACCACATTTTGTTTAGGCTTGTTAATCATTCCTCCTTGTCAACATTTTACCCATGAGGCTGATTTAAAAAGGTAACACTACAGAACAATAAATCATAATTGTAAAAGCATCAGCAGCACTGGTTGAAAATATTTCATTCTTCATTAATTATATGTTCTCTCTTCCCCATAAATTCATCAGGAAGGAGGATCATGAACTCTTATACAAAGAATGTAATTGGAGTTCAGAAGTTAGGAAGTGAAATGCTAGTGCTTATTTCAGGACCTTTTCCACATTTGAGACTAAGGAGTCTAGAGAGAAACAAGCCAGGAAAACTATCATTTTGGATCAGGGAACAGAGAAATTTAGACTCTTGTATAGTGCACTGCTCCCTTCTGTGACAATACCTTAACAATACCTAAGATCGTATTTCTTACCCTGCATGACAGTTACATGGGCATTTAGTTAGTAGTTACATTTAAACTGAATATATGTATTTTATACATTTTTTCTGTACTTATGATATATTTTACAACTGAACGAAAGATACTTTAATGAAAAATCTGGTTCAAAGAGGGAAATGTATCAATACTTCACGTTGGTTAACATTTAGATACAGTGGTTAAGAAATATTAACATATGCATTTGAAGGGAAGGATCCCTTGGACAATAACATTGGTGCTTTTCAGCATCAAAAAATACAAACCTAACCAAACACAATGTTTCGCCTAACTTAAAAAGACTTCTTGAAAGAGTGCTTTAAGGTCCGCCTGAAGACTTTTGTCACATGGTTCAGCACTTCTCTGGAATCTTGGAGGTGTTGTAGAATCAAAGCTGAGAGCACTCCAAAAAGTGAGCTGTGTAAGCTGAGAAACCCTACTCAAAATACCTAGTTGTAAAAGTTGGTATTTTTTTCAGGGAAGAGTTGCTTTTCTCTTAAAACTTATTCATTTTCGATGACTTTACTCTCTGTGTATTTGTGTGTACGATGTAATTGTGGTTTTCACGTAAATTTTTTTCTAACCAGCAATCATGTAAACTTTTTGAGGATAGGGATAATCTATTGTCTTGCCTTCATGCTCCCTGCATGGCCTAGCTCCGTGTTAGTCACCTAATACTTTTGCTTGATTTGCAAATGCGTGCATGTCACATTATGATAGCTTGTGACTCCTTCATCTCAGTCTTATTATCCACTTT
>NW_003852550.1:2740633-2757490 GCF_000181295.1 Otolemur garnettii
GGTTATAATCATTAATTGTAAATTTTAGCATTTGTACTAGGCACAATTAAAATTACTGAAATATAAAATTGAAAGCATAATGTGTTGGAAATCTTTTAAAATAGTATTCATTCTACAGATATTTAGGTTAAGTTGATTACTTGGTATTCTGATCCTACTCAAAAAAATACTCAATTTACTAGTATTCTGATCCTACTCAAAAAAATACTCAATTTACTAAAACTATGGCCTTATGCCCCAAATAAAAGCATGATACAATATTTGAGAAATATTTCTTTACATTCCTATTACTGGAAGTAGAAACTGATTTACTGTACACAATCTTTCTGTAAATTCAAAGTCAAATATGTTAAAATTTAATCATCATCTGTCTCATTTTGCAATGATACAAATTGCTTTTTGCAACTGTACTGCAATACATGTTTAGCTTCTAGATGTTTCCATTCAGCTTGAGTTAAGTACCACTATTTCATGAGGATTGTACATGTGTGATATATGTTTGTTTTACAATTTCAAGTACTCACCCATAGCATAACACATACTAATAAGTGAAACTTATTCCTTTAATGTCTCATGTCTCCTCACGAACTAGTTGACCTGCCTTTTAAACTTTATTATGCAATAATAGAACCAGTATTTCATAATGTCCACAATATTGATCTTTATTTATTTATTTATTTTTGTAGGTTTGGGCTGGGGCTGGGTTTGAACCTGCCACCTTCAGTAAATGGGGCCGGCACCCTACTCCTTTGAGCCACAGACGCCACCCTTGATCTTTAATAATATAAGGAGAGATCTACAAAGAATATTGCACTAGAATTCAGGAGAAGTGAATTGTAGTCCCATTTCTACCACATCCTCACCTTGTAATTTTTTTTTTTTTTTTTTTTTTTTTGCAGTTTTTGGTCTATCCAGCCTCATAGATTTTGTTTTTTTTTTGCAGTTTTTGGTCAGCGGCTGGGTTTGAACCCACCACATCTGGCATATGGGGCCAGCACCCTACTCCTTTGAGCTATAGGTGCTGCCCCCTTGTGATCTTAAATAGGTCATTCAATCCTAATTTACTCTTGAAAGATGGGACTTTAGGGTCGGGTGGTTTCTAATATGGTACCCTCTGGTTTCTATATATTCAGATTGTTCTTACTATGAACCATTTGCCAAGAGAAAGCTTTACTGTGTCCTCTTGGCAAAAATATTAACAATTGAGCACCTTAAAATATTAAACTACAAATTAGTTTTCATAGCCTTTTTCTTTCATTTATTCAAAATTATCTATTATAAATCAGATATGTTCCAGATAGTGTCCTCGATGCTGCAGATGTAGCAATGAATGAGAAAGACAGGTCTTTACTCTTATGGTATTTATATTCTATTAATAGTAGGTGGTAGCCAAATAAATAAACATAAGAAAATATCGGGTCATGACAAGTGCTGTGAAGAACATGCAACTGAGTGATAGGATGGAGAAACGAACAATACTGAGTGTTCAGAGAAGGTCTCTCTTAAAGGAGACAACTTTGTTCTGAGATTCAAATGCCAAGAAGGAAGTAGCTATGTAAAGATCAGATGAAGAATTTTAGGCAGAGGTACAGAAAGTGTGAATGCATAAAAGCAGGTGTGAACTTCAATTGCTGGAGGAACAGAAAGAAGGCCAGTGTACTGAACACAATAGGGTTAGAGAGCCAGAGACCTTGTCAGGGAGGTGTTTATAGGTCAAGTTGAAGAGTCTGAAATTTATTCTAGGTGCAATGGGCAGCCATTGGAGAGGTTTTATTAGGAGAATGACATGATCTGGTTTATGTTCTAAAAGGACATTCTGCCAGGAATGGATTAACAAGCTGTGGTATATGTATACCATGGAATATTATTCAGCCACTAAAAAATGTGGAAACTATACATCTTTTGTGCTAACTTAGATAGAGTTAGAACACATTCATCTTAGTAAAGCATCACAAGAATAGGGAAGAAATAATCCAATGTACTCAATTTTTATATGAGGACAATTGATGACCTAGTTGCATGGTGGGGGATGGGGGAATGGAGAGAGGGAAGGAGGGAAGGGGTGGGGGGGTCACGGTGTTTGGCACACCTCTTAGGGGAGGAACACATTTGTAACAGGGACTTTGCTTGACAAATGCAATTAGTGTAACCTGGATCTTTGTATCTTTAATAAATCCCCTACAATAAAAATGAATAAATAAAATTGTATTCTGGCTGATTGCCAGATTGTAGATGGCTGAAGGTGGAATCTGGAAGATCAATATGTTAGTGTTCCAGATAAAGATTGATTAGATGATGACGGTAGTGGAGGTAGAGATAAATGGACAAACTTGGGATGTATTTGGAAGGTATACATGGAGAAGACTTTAGACTGTGAGGTGTTGACAGGGGTGAATCAAAGTTAATTCCTAGGTGTTTGACGTGAATGGATTTAGTGGAGATTTTCTGAACTTAAACATTTTTACAGAAAATAGAACTCACTGAACATTAAACTCTATAGAACTCCATTTTTTAAATCTTTTAGACACATGTGATTTTGTATACATTAGTCCCCCCCCCATGCAGTTTCTCTTCCTGCAGTTTTAGTTACCCATAATCAACCAGATCAGAAAATATTAGTTAGAAAATTGCAGAAACAAATTGTTCATAAGTTTTGCATTTCACACCACTCTGAGTAGCATATTGAAATCTTGTGCCATTCCACCCCATCCCTCCTGGGTTGTGAATCCTGCGTTTGTCCAATATATCCAGGTTGTATATGCTCCCTATCTGCTAGTGGGTTACTTCCTATCTCAGTGATCAGAGGAACATGCTATGTTCAAGTAATCATTACTTGACTTAATAATGGCCCCAAAGTGCAAGAATACTGATGCTAGCATATTGTTATAACTGTTTTATGTCATTATTACTTATTGTTGTTAATCTCAACGTATAATTTAAACTTTATAATAGGTATGTATGTATAGGAAAAAAACATAGTGTACATAGGGTTAAATATTATCTTCAATTTTAGGCACTCATTGTGGGTCTTAGAAAATATCCCCTCTGGATAAGTGGGGACAACTGTAGCTGTCATCCCTTAAGCAGAATGTTTGAATAGTTTGATGCAGTCAGCCCTCAGAATGGGAGAAGATATTTGCAGGTTATGTCTCTGACAAAGGTCTGATAACCAGAATCCACAGAGAACTCAAACTTGTTAACAAGAAAAGAACAAGTGATCCCATCTCATTATGGACAAGAGATTTGAACAGAAGCTTCTCTGAAGAAGACAGGAGCCTGGCCTACAGACACATGAAAAAATGCTCATCATCTTTAATCATCAGAGAAATGTAAATCAAAACCACTTTGAGATATCATCTAACACCAGTAAGATTAGTCCACATCACAAAATCCCCAAACTATGGATGTTGGTGTGGAGTAAAGGGAACACTTCTTCACTGCTGGTGGGAGTGCAAATTAATATGTCCCTTTTGAAAAGAAGTGTGAAGATCACTTAGGGATCTAAAAATAGATCTGCCGTTTGATCCTGTAATTCCTCTACTAGTTATATATCCAGAAGACCAAAAATCACTTTATAACAAAGATATTTGCACCAGAATGTTTATCGCAGCTCAATTCATAATTGCCAAGTGCCCATTGACCCATGAGTGGATTAATAAAATGTGGTATATGTATACCATGGAATGTTATGCAGCCTTAAAAAAGATGGAGACTTTACCCTTTTATGTTTACATGGATGGAGCTGGAACATATTCTTCTTAGTAAAGTATCTCAAGAATGGAAGAAAAAGTATCCAATGTACTCAGTTCTACTATGAAACCAATATATAATCACCCACACTTCTATATGAAAGATGTAACACAGCTACAGCCCAGGATGAAGCGGGAAAGAGGAGGAAGAGGGGAGAGGTGGGTGGAGGATGGGTGGAGGGAGAGTAATTGGTGGGACCACACCTATGGTGCATTTTTCAAGGGTACATGTCAAATCTATTAAATGTAAAGTATAAATGTCTTTAACACAATAATTAAGAAAGTGAGGTGAAAGCTATGTTAACCAGTTTGATGTAAGCATTCCAAATTGATATAAAACCAGTGCCTTGTACCCCATAAATGCATTAATGTATACAGCTAGGATTTAATTAAAAAAAATTATTTGACACAAACAACTCTATATGTCAACATAATCTCCAACTCTTGCCATTTTCAGTGTGACCATATCATTCTCATATATTCCCTTATTATTATTCCTGTTATCACACCAATCTTAAAATGTATTTGGTATTTTTTAAAAGCACTATGAATTTAAGTTTTGGTCAAAGTCACACAACTTTCCCAGGTCTGTTTTTTCATCTCTATCAAATATTTAATAAGCACCTTGACCTACTAGGTAACTAATAATTATCATTTTATTTATTTTTTAAAATACTGTGTAACTCCAGAGGCTAGGTTGGAGAAGGTGAATGGAGCACCTGAAAGCAATTGAGGAGGTTTTGCCTTACTTAGTGTCCAATATAGTATGAAACCACTTGGTCACAAATGCTATCAGACACAATGTGCATTAACTGATGGTTGTAGCTATCTTCGTGTTTGGTTAGGACAACAGGACTCTTTTGCACAACATCAGTACACATATGAAGAGGGTTCACAGCCTTATGACAACACTTTTTTCAGATCACTGTGGAGTTAACCCAGAAACTTTGTTTAGAAATAGTCATTCGGTCTCTAATAGTTACAGAAACCAAACTGATGTGCCTTCTGCTGCTGTTATTTCTCAGCAGAACATGCAATGCTACATGTTGGAAGCTTTTATCGTCCAAATGCCCTTGAAATGCTTCTTCTGTTTTCCTCGCTCATTCTTTCCTCTTTGAAGATCAGTGTACCTGCTTTCATCCATCATTTTCATTTCATTTGCCAAGATCCTATCTTGCCATTAAAATTAGGTGAGGGGACTCAAAGAAGACATTAATAAAAAATTCCAAAAGGCCATCAGGGTCTCTGTAGTAGTCTGTGATTGATAGGCATGGAAAAGAAGGCGTGCCAAGTTCTAGTGCTTCTGTTCAATCTGGAATTACACTTACATGTAGAATCCTGGCAGAGTTATAAGTGTATGTTGTTATCACTACATACCGGCATGTGGTTTAAAAAAATTAATTGGCTCTGCAAAACTTGTTATAAAAACAGCAATCCTAGTCCCCCATTTCTTCCTTTCTAGAGGCAACCATATTCAACTGTTAAGCCTTTATCTTTAATGCTTGGCTCATTGATTCTGAATTAAATGCTTATATTGTTCTTTGTTGCTAATTCGCTTTTAGGGATCTATTGATTTCTTTGTATGGAAGATGAGAATTTGCTCAATTTCACATAGACCCTTATTTATACACACTCCATACACATGCAACCTTCCCATCCCTTCATTTTCCTATTGTAGGTATACTGCATTTAGTGTTTGGATTATGTGAATGCAATTAACAGGTGAGACAGTTAGTACCGGCATAGGAGGGCTGTCAAGAAAGTATTCAGCCCTGTACGTCTCTATTTTTCATATTACATGGTTGGATACTTTTCAGACAACCCTTATACTATTATACTTTAAATTTCCTCTATAACACTGTGTTTTTCCTGGAATTAATAACTTTTTTATTTTTAATTCTGTTTACTAGTAGCACTAATTCAACCATATATTCTCCATCTATTTTCTAATTGTATGTTCTGTTCATTCAGATACAGAAAGTCCTTGAATTACATTGCTGTCCTATTTTCCCCGTTTTTCACTCTTTGTTCTTTTTGAGTATTCCATTTTCTACAAGAGTTCTTTTTCTATTCTCTAAATGTTATTTAATAGCATCTTATTATTTCATAGTTGCAATGTCTTCTCTAATATCACTGGAGATATTGATTACAATTATCATTATTCTCCCTGCATGTGGTAGAGAAAATTCATTGCCTCCTAATATCTTGGAAATGTGGAAATGGTTAGGCAGCAGGTGGTGAAGACAGATTTTTTTTTTTTTATGTACTAGCAAGATGGTGGACTTTTGTTAAAGGTAAAACAGTCACCTAGGATATGGTAGAAGTTGGACCATACGCTGCTGACTGAGTCTGCAGTGTTAGAGGAAATGGTTTTACAAATTCACAATATTGTTGCATCTTATATTTTGTGCTGCTGTTAGCTACTAAGTTGTCTTCCAAGAGTGATTGTGCAATCCTGAGATACTCTAAAGGAGGCATGCTATGCTTGTGGTTTATAATATAATTTTACTGAGGTTTCTATAACTTGAAGAACATGAAGAGGTGAAAACAACCAACTACTTAGTATTACTTAGGAATACTTGGTATTCCAAAAGGAAACAGTATTAATCAATAAGACGGCACTAGCAGGAGAGAAAATTTTTGCCCCAAGTATTTCTCAAGAGGCTCCATTTTAGAGTTCTCTTCCTGATTATGAAGTCCTGCAAAAATTAAAGGAAGGGAGTTTTCTTCTCATCCACATCTATTTTTAGATGACTTTTAGGCTGAGATAGAAAGGATTAGGCAAAACACAGAGACCAATAAATAAAGTGTAAGAGGCAGGATTAAAAACTAAATCTAGAAAAGATCTTTATATGTGATTACTGTTTTGTTTGTTTGTTTGCTTTTTACTAAATCATAACCATGTACATTAATGCAATTATGGGTATAATGTGCTGGTTTTATATACAACTTGGAATACTTTCATGAAACTGATTAACGTAGTCCTCACTGCATTTTCTTAGTTATTGTGTTAAGACATTTATATTCTATACTTAGTAGATTTAACATGTACCCTTGTAAAATGCACCATAGTTATGGTCCCACCAATTATTCTCCCTCCACCCACCCTTCACCCTTCCTCTCCTATCTTGCCAT
Source organism: Otolemur garnettii (assembly GCF_000181295.1). Classification (NCBI taxonomy): domain Eukaryota; kingdom Metazoa; phylum Chordata; class Mammalia; order Primates; family Galagidae; genus Otolemur; species Otolemur garnettii. The sequence goes on from NW_003852550.1 coordinate 2,747,518, forward strand.
TAAAATTAGGTGAGGTGACTCAAAGAAGACATTAATAAAAAATCCCCTTTAGATGAATCCCCTTCATCTTGGGCTGTATTGGGGTTTATAGCATTCATAGCATTCATAGCATTCATATGGAAGTGTGGGTACTTGTAAATTGGTTTCCTAGTAGGGCTGAGTACATTGGATACTTTTTCTTCCACTCTTGAGATACTTTGCTAAGAAGAATATGTTCCAACTCTATCCATGTAAACATAAAAGAGGTAAAGTCTCCATCTTTTTTAAAGCTACATAATATTCCATAGTGTACATATACCACAATTTATTAATCCATTCATGGGTCAATGGGCAATTGGACTTATTCCATGACTTAGTGATTATGAATTGGGCTGCAATAAACATTCTGGTGCAAATATTTTTGTTGTAAAGTGATGTTTTGTCTTCTAGATATATACCTATCATTATTACCCCCAAATAAGACCTACCCCCCAAATAAGCCCTAGCACAATTTCTATGCATTTGTTAAATATGATCCCTACCCCCATAATAAGACCTAGTGATGGGTGTGGCTATGTAGCATATCTACATAGACATACCATGCATTTCAGCGCAGAGTGGTAAGGAAGACTGGAATACCTTTTATCTGCCACAGCTCCTTTCTCTGAGCTGTTCGCACTTGCATGGGTGCACATGTGGTAACCATGGTCGCAGGCATCCTATTGTGCACATGCGACCAGCTAGGGGAAAGGAGTTCACGCATCACCAGCACCAGCCCCACCAACAAGGTCGGCTCCACCTGTCAAGTTCCAGAAGAAGATGACTTAACTGTATTTGAATAAATGTAGATTGTTGTATTATACTTAATAAAAATAAGACATCCCCTGAAGATAAGCCCTAGTGTGTCTTCTTGAGAAAAAATAAATATAAGACAGTGTCTTATTTTCAGGGAAACACAGTAGTAGATGAATTTAAGAATCAAATGGTAGGTCTAATTTTAGATCTCTAAGTGATTTCCAAACATCTTTCCAAAGGGAACATATTAGTTTGCGCTCCCACCAGCAGTGCAGAAGTGTTCCCTTTTCTCCACATCCATGCCAATATCCCTGGTTTTGGGATTTTGTGATGTGGGCTAATCTTACTGGAGTTAGATGATATCTCAAAGCGGTTTTGATTTGCATTTCTCTGATGACTAAGGATGATGAGCATTTTTTCATGTATCTGTAGACTGTGTCTTCTTCAGAGAAGTTTCTCTTCAAGTCCCTTGCCCATCCTGAGATGGGATCACTTGTTCTTTTCTTGCTAATACATTTGAGTTCGCTGTAGATTCTGGTTATCAAACCTTTGTCAGAGACATAACCTGCAAATATCTTCTCCCATTCTGAGGGCTGTCTTCTTGCTGTACTTACTGTGTTCTTGGATGTGCAGAAGCTTTTCAACTCTCCTTCTAGACAGGAGCCTCTGTGGAAAGCTGGCTCCAGTCAGCCATCTTGCCTCCTCCGTCCTGTGATTACTCTTTTATGAGACTGATCAAAAGTAATGAGAATAGAAACCTAAAAGTTTTTGAAGATATTGAATGGCCAAAGAAGCCACAAACCAGGGCTTCAAAAGCCTATGTAATACAGTGGCATTTATAACCCTATGAAATACAAAATGTAAATCTAACAAAATGCATATAGGATCTGTACATTAAAAACTACAAAAGACTGATGACATAAAGTCCTAAAGAAAAAGAGAAATATCCCATGTTCATGGACTGGGAGACTCGATAATTTTAATATATTAATGTTCCCCAAATTGAGCTATAAATCCAATGTAATCTAAATCACAACAAGCTAATTTCTAGAATTTAAATGGGAATTAAAGGAATTATAATAGCCAAAATAACTTTTAAAATAATAAGCTAGGAGGACTCATATGCCTTAAATTCAAAATTCACTATAAAGTTACAGTGATCAAGGCAGTATGCCATTTGTGAAAGGACAGATATGTGGATCAATGGAACAAATGGCAGAGCCCAGAAACAAAGGTGCAAAGGCAATTCCACAGAGAAAGAGTAGTCTTTTCAACCAATGGTACTGGAAAAATTGGACATCTATATGCAAAAAATAACAAACAAAACACAATGAAACAAAAAAATCTTGATTCTTGATCCCTACTTTGCATCTTCTACAAAAGTCATCTTAAAATGGGTCATAGATCTAAATGTAATACATAAAACTATAAAAATTCCAGGAAAAGGCATATAAGGAAATTTCTGTTAACCTTCAGTTAGGCAAAAATATCTTACATGTGACACTAAACATATGATCCATGAAGGAAAAGCTGATAAATTTGACTTCATCAGAATTTAATCTTCTACCCCATGACAGACACTATGAAGAGATTGAAAAGACAAATCACCGATCAGGAGAAAATCTTTGCAAAACATATATCTAATCAAGCCCATGTATATAGAATACTATGTAAAGAATTCTCAAAACTCAATAAAATGAAAATACACAATTTAGATATAAAGTTGTGAAATGTTCAGACAGATACTTTACCAAAGAAGATACACAGATGGCAAATAAGCACCTAAAAGATGCTCAGTATCTTAGTCATTAATGAAATGTAATTATGTATTTATTTTTTTTTTATTTTTAAGACAAAGTCTCACTATGTCATCCTCGGTAGAGTGCTATGGTGCCACAGCTCACAGCAACCTCAAACTCCTGGGCTTAGGCGATTCTCTTACCTCAGCCTCCCAAGTAGCTGGGACCAGAGGCAACCGCCACAACACCTGGCTATTTTTTTTGTTGCAGTTGTCATTGTTGCTCAGCTGGCCTGGGCCAGGCTTGAACCCACCAGCCTCTATGTATGTGGCTGGCACTGTAACCACTGTGCTATGGTGCCAAGCTAATGAAATGTAATTTTAATCCAAAATGAGCTACCACTGTGCACCTGTGAGAATAACTAAAAACAAACATACTGGCACACAAAACGGTAGTGAAGATGAGGAACAACTGGAACTCTCATACATTGGTGGTGAATAAAGAAACAATTTTTGCTTTATCTATAAAATGGAATGCATCATTTAAGGATAGGGATGTGTTCTAAGAAATGCATCATTAGGCAATTGCATCATTGTGTGAACATCATAGAGTGTACTTCCACAAACCTAGGTGATATAGATTACTACACACTTAAGCTATATGGTATCGCATATAGCTTGTAGGCTATACACCTGTACAACATGTTACTTTACTTAATGCTATAGACAATTCTAACACAATGGTAAATATTTGTGATTTAAACATATCTAAACCTACAAAGGTATGGTGAAAATATGATAAAAAGATAAAAACTGGGATATCTATGTACAGTACTTACCATAAATGGAGCTTGCAGGACTGGAAATTATTCTGGGTGAGTCAGTGAGGGGTGAGTAAATGTGAAGGCCTAGGTCTAAGAAATTGTGTACACTGTTATAGATTTTATAAACACCATACACTTAGCCTATATTAAATTTATTTAAAAAGTTTTCTTCAATAATAAATCGACCTTAGCTTACTGTAACTTTTTTGCTTTATAAACTTTTATTTACTTATAACTTTCTGATTCTTTTGTAATAACAGTGTAAAGCACAAACACATTGCATAGCTGTACAAAAATATTTTCTTTCTTTATATCTTTATTCTATAAGTTTTTACTATTTTTTTAACATTTTAATCTTTTTTTGTTAAAAAATAAGACAGAAATATGCACATGGGCCTAGGCCTGCAAGGATCAGAATTATCAATATCATTGTTTTCCACCTCCACATCTTATCTCATTGACAGGTCTTCAAGGGGCAGCAACATGATTAGAGCTGTCATCTCCTATGATAACAATGTCTTCTTCTAGAATATCTCCTGAAGGACCTATCTAAAGCTGTTTTATAGTTAGGTTTTCTTTTGTAAGTAGAAGGCATACATACTAAAACAGTGATATAATGTATAGTATAGTAAAATTAGGTGATAGGAGTTTTTCAATTCCATTACTATCTTATGGGACCACTGTCATTTATGCAGTCTATCATTGACACAAATGTCATTATGCAGTGCATGATCATACTTCTTAGTAACAAAAGAGAATGAACTATAAATATTGCCTAACTGCATCATGGTAAGTGAAAGAGGACTGACTCAAAGTCTACATATTATATAATTCAACTTATATGAATCCTGGAAAAGGCAAAACAATACCAACAGATAAAAAAATCAACAGTTGTGGGGGGCCGGGATTGGGAAGAAGGATTGACTACCAAGGGGCACCATAAGTGTGTACTATGCAGATGATTACACAACTGTATACATCTTTAAAACCACATATAACTATAACTGTACAACAGAAATAGTGAATTTTACTATATGTAAATTATATCTCAATAAAAAAGTATGGAGAAATGATACTCATAATGGCCTGTGAATGTTGAACCCCTAAGCTACCTGTTGACACTCCCAAGTTTTCACTCAGAGGAAGTGGACTGTAAAAGCACCCCAGTTCCCACAGAAGGACATATTATCCATCTAAGACACACTTCCTGTATACTTATGGAATAAAATATGCAAAGAAGAATTGCCAAAGAGAACTTGGGAATATGGTGGAAATTGATAAGAAAATCATCACCATGGAGCAGAACTGGAGCCTCTAAGGAATTTACTTCACTGCTATGATAGGGACATGACAATGATTGTCTTTAGCAGGATTTGGTGCTTGATACAGAACCATGATTACCACATATTCTCATTCTTGCCTGCTTGTATGGAAGCGTTTGTTACATTTTATCTTGTTCTTATCTTACCATTTTATATTTGCTCTTTTGAGGGTGAGGTGAGAAGAGGAAGGTAAACTATAACTTACATTAAGTTCAATTTGTATCCTATGGAATATAATGTATAGTTTGTTTACTACAAGTTGAGCTCTTCTTTTTGTTTTTGGTTGATATCTCTCCTAAGAGAGAGTTATCAGGTTATCCTTGGTTGTCCACTCATTGTGGAACTAGAATTATAACTGGAAACTTTTGCTTCTGGTGATTGAGGATTTGGTATTTTGGACTAAAACTCCTACTGAGTACAACCACAAAAAATGATGTAATATATTTTAAAATCTTAAAAGCATCAGAGAATTACCTAGGTAGTGAAAAAACACAAGACTTGGATCCAAGGAGAAAATGGAAATCCAGAAATGGGAGCTACTCTTTTTTCTTAATTTTTATTAATTCATAACTGTATACATTTATGTGGCACAATATGATGATTTGATATACAATGTGGAATGCTTAAATCAAACTAATTGACTTATTAGTCACTTACTTATTACTTATTACTTATTTTTGTGGTATTTTAGCCACTTACTTATTACTCACTTACTTATTTTTGTGGTAAGACATTTATAATATACTCTTAGTTATTTTGAAATGTACCCTTGCATTGTGTACATTAGGTAAGATTCCACCAAATACCCTCGCAGGAGCTACCCTTTTGAAGTTACTCTCCATCTGAGATATTGCCAATTCTAAAAGACAGGGCAAAGATACAAAGCTTAAATGTTGAAAGATTCTTGAGTCTGGGACAATAAAATATAGAATTCAAGACCTGCCAAGAATTGGAAAGCATGAATAATCACATGCATTTTGGGTTGGGGCCCTAAAGGCTCCCCTGTAGAAGTAAGGGTAAGCCTGAACTTGATTAACTTTTGCAGGGATTACAGCCCCACTTCAAGTAATATCAGTTCATAAGATTGTAGTATAGTGATTCTGCATTGTTATGTTCCACAAATGCTTTGTAAACCCTAATGTTAATTTTCTCTGGAGGAAGATAACATTATCCTAAACTCCAAATTATTATTAGAAACAAAATTTAATTGCAATCATATTAGGAGACAAAACAATATGAACAAGGATCACCAGAAAAAATAGAAAATAGTCACATCTCCACACATGATCCAGAAATATTAAGTATCATACACAAATTTTATAACAACTATATTTGCCATATTTAAGAGGCTATAAGATAAGATGAGGAATTTTGGCAAAGAAATAAAACTATTTTAAAAGAAATAAGAGATCTGAAAAATAACAAAATAGGTATTTTAGAATTGAAAAACTATGATAACTACTACAAAGAAGTTCATGAAAGTTAAATCTAACTAAAAAAAAAAATTAGTGAACTGAAAGATAGGTCAGAAGAAAATATCCAGAATGAAGCATGGACAAAGGATGAAAAAACACAGAAACAAGAATGAAACCATAAAGAATTCAAGAGGGTCTAGCATATGTGTAGTTGCAGCTGTGGAATGATAGGAGAGTGAGAGAATGGGACAGAAGTAATATTTGTGGAAATAATAGCTGAGAATTTTCCATAACTGATGAAAGACATTGAGGCACTCAGGATAACTACAAGGAACTAAACACCTTAGTTCTATCATAGTAAAGATGTTGATAACCCAAATTGAAGGTAAGATCATAAAAACATCCAGAGGAAAAATAGAGGCCGCTTAAACAAGAACAAAAAATAAGACAGATGGTTTACTTCTCAACATAATTAATGGAAACTGGAAAACAATGTAATGATACTTTTAAAGGATTGAAAGAAACCACTGCCTACTTGGAACTGTATACCCAGCAAATATATTCTTAAAGAAGGAAAATGTAATAAAGACCTTTTCAAACATCCAAAAGCCAAGAGAATTTGCCACAACAGATCCAATCTAAGGGAAATACTACAGGATGTTCTTTGTGATACAAATAAAAGGTTGGAGATACAGGAAAAAATATGAATAATGAAAATATAATATACGTACTTTAAAATGAATACATATTTCCTAACAATGCCTTGTTGTTCATCATCTTTAATCATCAGAGAAATGTAAATCCAACCACTTTGAGATATCATCTAACTCCAGTAACCCACAGTAACCCACATCACAAAATCCCAAAACCATAGAAGTTGGTGTGGATGTGGAAAAAACAGAACACTTCTGCACTGCCGGTGGGAATGCAAATGCGATCCTTTTGAAAAGAAGTTTGGAGATCACTTAGGGTTCTAAAAATAGACCTGCCATTCGATCCTATAATTGCTCTACTAGGTATATACCCAGAAGAACAAAAATCACTTTGTAACAAAGATATTTGCACGAGAATGTTTATTGCAGCCCAATTCATAATTGCCAAGTCATGGAAGAAGCCCAAGTACCCATCAACCCACGAATGGATTAATAAAATGTGATATATGTACATCATGGAATATTATGCAGCCTTAAAAAAAAGATGGAGACCTTACTTCTTTTATGTTTACATGGATGGATCTGGAACATATTCTTGGCAAAGGATCTCAAGAATGGAAGAAAAAGTATCCAATGTACTCAGCCCTACTATGAAACCAATTTATAAATACCCACACTTTCATATGAAAGCTATAACTCAACTAAGCTCAACATGAAAGGGGAAGGGGAGGTGAGGGGAGATGAGGGGCAGGGTAGATGGAGGGAGGGTAATAGGTGAGACCACACCTATGGTGCATTTTACAAGGGTACATGTCAAATCTATTAAATATAGAGTATAAATGTCTTAACATAATAATTAAGAAAGTGTAGTGAAGGCTATGTTAACCAGTTTGTTGTATTTCACATTGTATATAAAACCAGAACATTGTACCCCATAAATGCATTAATGTATAAAAAATGTCTTGTTGCTTTTTAATGAATACAGAGAATTAAAATACATGACAGTAATTACATGTAAGTCAGGAAGGGAGTAAAATAAGGTGTTCTAAAATATTTGTATGTTCAAATGAAAGATAAAGATACCAATGAGTAATATATTCTATATTTGTTATCTCTAGAGTAATTGCTTAAAAATAAAATGAAAGTATATAACTTTTCAAAATAAATTTCTTCAGATACAATTCACATATGATATAATTCATCATTTAAAAGTGTGCAATTCACATGAAAAAATGCTCATCATCTTTAATCATCAGAGAAATGCAAATCAAAACTATTTTGAGATATCATGTAACTCCAGTTAAGAGTAGCCCACATCACAAAATCCCAAAACTACAAATGTTGGCATGAATGTGGAGAAAGAGGAACACTTCTGCACTGCTTGTGGGCATGCAAGCTAGTATGTGCCTTTTGGAAGGAAGTTTGGAGAATACTCAGGGATTTAAATGTAGACCTGGCGTTTGATCCTGCAATTCCTCTTCTAGGTGTATATCCAAAAGACCAAAAATCATTTGGCAACAAAGATGTTTGCACCAGATTGTTCATTGCAGCTCAATTCATAATTGCCAAGTGATGGAAGAAGCCCAAGTGCCCATCCACCCTTGAATGGATTAATAAAATATGCTATATGTATACCATGGAATACTATGCAGCATTAAAAAATGGAGACTTTATCTCTTTTATGTTTACATGGATTGAGCTGGAAAATGTTCTTCTTATAAAGCATCTCAGGAATGGAAAAAATATCCAATGTACTCAGTACTACTATGAAACCAATTTATAATCACTCACACTTTCATATGAAACATGAATCACAACTATAGTCCAGGATGAAGGAGGGAAGGGGAGGGGAAGGGAGGGGAGTGGGTCGATAGAGGAAGGGTTAATAGTGGGACCACACCTATGGAGCATATTGCAAGTATAAGTTGGATCTATCAGGTATAGAACATAAATGTCTTAACACTGTAATTGGGTAAACGAGGTGAAGGCTATATTAATCAGTAGGATGTAAGCACACCAATTTGTACAAATAATCAACACATTGAATCCCACAATGGCATAAATGTATTCATGATCTATGTACAAATGACTTAATAAAAAAACAAGTGTGCAATCCAATCATTTTAGTATATTCCTGGAGCTATTCAACCATCACCTCATCTAAAATTGAAACTTTTTTTAAAAATTATTTTTTATTAAATCATAACTTTGTACATTGATGCATTTATGAGGTTCAGGGTACTGCTTCGATATACAGTGTGAAATGTTTACATTGAACTAAGTAATACATCCATCACAATTATACTCATTAATTAATAGTTTTGAAATGTAAAAAAAAATAAAATTGAAACATTTTTATTACCCAAAGAAAAAACACTATTCCCATTATAGTGAATGTTCTAGTCAATTCCCATTCTCCTGGAACATATCACTCCAATCCTTGGACAACCATTAATTTACTTTTAGTCTCTATAGATTCCTCTATTGTGTACATTTCATATAAGAGGAACTTTACCTAACAAATGCCAGCAGTGTAACCTAGTTCTTTGTACCCTCAGTGATTCCCCAACAATAAAAAAAGATAGTCATACATTCTGTGATTTTTTATGATTGATTTTTTTATTTAGCAGAATGTTTTCTAGGGTCATACATGCCATAGCATGTATCATCAGTACTTCACACCTTTTAATTGCTGAATAATATTCTATTGTATAGATATACCACATTTTATTTATCCATTCATCATCTGATGGCCATTTGGGTTGTTTCTATGTGGCAATTATGAATAATGATGTTATCAACATTTGCATATATATTTTTCATGGATGTTTGTTTTTAGTTCTCTTGGATATATACCCAGAAGTCAAATTTCGGGGTCATGTAGTAACTATATGTTTAACTTTTTGAGGAGTTGATAAATTGCATTCTAAAGCAGCTTCATTAGTTTATATTTCCACCAGCAGTGTTTGTAGGTTCCAATTTTTCCACAAAATCAGTAATTTTTTTTTTCTTATAGTAAGGTGACCAGATTTTAACATTGGTAAAGCGGGACACCATTGACCGGGGTCGGGGGGTGTTCTTAATGGAAAATTTAGTCTATGTGGAGCAACAAAAATTTTCATAGAATGCAAAAATAGTATTGTAATATATATTTTTTAATTTCAACATAAGTACAATTTACAAATATAATACATTAAAAATTATGTATAGTATTATTTTATTCTTTGGCATATTTCTCATTTGAGTG
>NW_003852550.1:2758663-2766714 GCF_000181295.1 Otolemur garnettii
CCAGGCTGGGGATTCGAACCCGCCACCTTAGGTGTATGTGGCTGGCGCCTTAGCCGCTTGAGCCACAGGCACCAAGCCTAACATTATAAAGTTAACAAAAATAATATAAAACTCATATCCTGGCTAAACAGCTACATGGCAGCCAAAAATCATATATTCCCTTCCCGTTCTCCTGCCATTCCCTAGCTTGTCATGCATTCTTTCCAAAAATCGGGACTTTTTAAAAATGCTGCGGGACGTGGGGGCAAATTGTTAAAAATTGGGACTAGCTTGCCAACAGCGAGACATCTGGTCACCTTATACTATAACCATCCTAGTGGTTGTATAGTGTTGCCTCATTGTGATTTAATTTGCATACTCCTAATAGCTAACGATGTTGAACATCTTCTGTGTAATTTCAGTGGTGATGTGTCCAAATACATTTCCCATTTATCAATCAGATTATTGATCATCTTATTTTTTAGTTGCAAGTGCTCTTTATATATTCTGAACAATTATTGTTTTATCACATATGATTTTTATAGTCTGGAACAGAATTTGTATTTTCTTTCTTTTTTTTCCAGAATTTGTATTTTCATAGTGTCTTTTGAAGAACAAAAATATATTTCTTTTGAGACAAGGCCTTAGTCTGTTTCCCAGACTATAGTGTATTGGTTTTATCATAGTTCACTGCAATGAAGAGTAAAAATATTTTGAAATATCATAAATTCCAATTTATTAATTTTATTTTTTCCATGTCATATTAAGAAATCTTTGCTTGGCTCAAGGTAAAATATAATTTTCACAACATTTTTAGATTTGACAAATTTTAAAGTTTTAGCTTCTACATTTTGAGCTATGATCAATGTGGAATAAATTTTTATCTTTGGTTCTTGGTAGGGATTAAAGTTCACTTTGTTTCATGCATATGGATATCCAATTTTCTCAGCACTATTTATTGAAAAGACTATTCTTTTCTTAGTGATTTTCTTTGGTAACTTTAATGAACATCAGTTTACCATAAATGTAATAATTTTCTCTGTGCTCTCTATTCTTTGTCCATTCGTTCTAGTTTATTTTGTGCTTACATAACAGAATATCTGAGACTAGGCAATTTACAAAGAAGAAAAATATATTTCTCAAAGTTCTGGAGTTGGAGAAGTCTAGCATCTAGGAGCCAGCATCTGATGTCTGGTGAGGACCTTCTCAGTGGATCCTCCTGAGGGGAGGAATGCTGTGTCTTCACAGGGCAGAAGGCAGAAAGGCAAGAATTTCCTCCATCAGACACTTTTATAATGGCATTAATTCATTTAAGAGGGCAGAGCTCTCAGAACCTAAATATCTCACAAAAGTCTGTGCCTCTCAACATTGTTGCATTGAGGGTTAAGTTTCTTTTATTTCTTCAAATTTAATCAGGTACTTTATTTATGAAATAATGATCATAATAAGAGATAGCAGAACATGGTCTTGGCTAATCTGTTATTTAAACCAAGACTGGCCCAATTCAAGTTCCCATTCTGCTCCCATACGTTACATTACATCATCTCCCAGGATTACAACAGATATTGAGACATTTTTATTTATAAATCAATCATTCTCAATTCTAGCTGTATATTCATAACAACTGAAGAGTTAAGAAAAGAGTTTATTTACCATGGCTTTCATTCCAGACATTGTTCTAATTGGTCTGACATGGTACATCAGTATGTTTAGCCATATTTTCAAATTTCAATGTATTATGGCAGTACTCATTTTTTGATTACATGTATTGCTTTTGAAATGCTTGAGTCAGGGTCATAATTGTGCTCATCACCCAGATAGTTCTCATTTTACTTCTTAGGCAGGTTTTCAGCCATCACCTCGCCCTTCCCCCTGCTTGAGTTCCATTGTGTTTTAGTTCCCTCCATGCAAATGTGTGTCCATTGTTAAGCTCCATATTGACAGTGAGTACATGTGGTATTTGTTTTCCCATTCTTTAGATATTTCACTTAGAATAATGGTTTCCAATTCCATCTAAACTTTTGCAACAGGGATTAAGTCATCTTTCTTCATGGCTGAGTAACATTTCATGGTATGCAAATACCACATTAAAAAAATGTTTAAATAACAATTTTTACTCTGTCCAGATCTTGTAAGAGATTAACCATGGCCAATAAATTTCTAGGCAAAACTGACTTGTGTGTCTGTGAATATGTTCTGAGCATGGAGTGGAGCTCAGAGGAAAGCAATTCAGCAGGTAAGCCTTCATCAGAGTCTCCGCAGTTGGTACAGTGAGCGCTGGGCTGGGGAGAATAATGAAGAGAGATTTAGATGTAAAGCCTGTATGTTGACAGGGGCATCCATAGTGATCCCATCAGAGTGCTGCCCTGGAGACGGTGCTTGCTCCACAGTAGCCCTATCAATGGTGGTCTAGCTTCTGCCCATAGAAGCCTACCTTGAACTCGTGGGGGCATGTTACAGTGATGTCCACTTTGGTACTTTTGTCCTCTGTAAGTTAGGGTGAGTAGTGCAAAGTTTGAGAAATGCCTCCTCTTCTATAGTTTGTGTGGACCTTAATGTATGCCACATTTTGTTGATGCACTTATGACTTGGGCACTTGGGTTGAGTTTGTATCTTTGCACTTGTGAATTATATTGCAATAAACATATAAATACAGTGTCTTGGTCGGGCAGGATAGCTCATGCCTATAATCCTAGCGTTCTGGGAGGCTGAGGCAGGCAGATTGCCTAAGCTCACGAGTTCGAGACCAGCCTGAGCAAGAGCAAGACCCCGTCTCTAAAAATAGCTGGACGTTGTGGTAAGCGTCTATACTCCCAGCTACTAGGGAGGCTGAGGCAAGAGAATCACTTGAGCCCAAGAGTCTGAAGTTGCTGTGAACTATGATGCCACAGCACTCTACCGGGGGTGACAAATTAATAAATAAATAAATATTTTTTTTTATAAATGACACTTTTTCCCTTTGTGTAAATACCCCATAGTGAGATTCTGGATCCAATGGTAGGTCTAATTTTAGTTCTTTGAGGTATTTCCATACTGTTTTCCACAGAAGCTGTACTAATTTGCAGTCCCACCAACAGTGCATAAGCATTCTTTTCTGTCAGCGTCCACACCAGCATGTATTATTTATGGACTTTTTAAGAAAAGTCACTCTGACTGGGGTAAAGTGATATCTCACTGTGGTTTCACTTTGCATTTTCCTAATGATTAGTGATCCCTGGTCCTCCCGGGGACTAGTGTGCTGGTCTCGATTTGTCTATGCGGTGCCTCTGCTTTGAGTTGTACAGTGCTCTGATGGAGCCTCCAGGCCAACAGCACTGAGGAGGGCCAGAGAGCAGGGAGCTCACTGGCTGAGCACCCCTTAGTTCACTGTTGCACTTGAAGAGGAACTAGCTGAGCTCCACTCTCTGTGGAAGCTTCGGTGTGGTGGCTTCCTTGTCTGTCTCAGCAGCCATGGCTGGGGGAGGAGAAAGGGAGGATGAAAGAGTCTGGATGGTAGAAAGCTAGACATGGTCATCTCTGCCCCTTCTCAGGAAGCAGCCCACCTGGAATATCCAAGCTCTGCTCAAACTGCTTTCCCAGGACCCACCAGCCCCTTTGACTCCTGCAGGCTGGGCTGAGGTTGAGAAATGTTTATGTGGTAACAAGCAAGATGAAAACTGAGGGGATGGGGCAGCGCCTGTGGTTCAAGGAGTACAGTGCCAGCCCCATATACCAGAGGTGGTAGCGGGTTCAAATACAGCCCTGGCCAAAAAAAAAAAAAAAAAGAAAGAAAGAAAGAAAGAAAAAGAAAACAGATGGGATGATGCCCACTTGGGAGGACAAAAGCACAGTGAGTAGAAAAGCCTGCCATTTCAGCCTAGGTTTGTGATAATGGGAAGCACCCCAGGAGGGCTGAGAGCCTGGTGTTTTTTCACGAGAAGCTCCCAGTTCTTCACTGGCAGCTGATGTTTTTTTGGGCTTGTGGGGTAGGAAGTCACTCCAGAAGATTGGGAGCTTACCGATGTTTCAGAGATGTGAGTGTGGAGGCCACAATATTGACCCTGCAATCTAAGAACATGGACTTCTGTTCATTTATATCTTTTTACTTTGTTTCATTAACAACTAGACTTTTCAACATAATTCACTTGTATACTTTAAAAAAAAAAACTTGCGCAGTTTTAAAATCAAATAATGTTTTGTTTTGGTAAAAGATGCATAACTTAAAATTTACCACCAATATTTTCTTGGTAATTTTTGTGTCTTTCTTATAACACATATTGGTCAGTAGTTTTCTCATGATAATTTTGTCTGATTTTGTATCATGGCAATAATGGTCTCATGTTGGTTGGGAAGTGTTTGCTCCTCTTTTACCTTTATGAAGAGTTTGTGGATGATTGGTGTTAATTCTTTAAATTTCTGATAAAGTTCGCCAGGGATACCATCTGGACCTCAGCTTTTCTTTGTTCAGTTATTCTAAAACAGACCTGACCTGTTCTCTTTACTTGTTATAAACTCATTCAGATCATTCGTTTCTTCTTCACTCAGTTTTATTTGTTTGTGTTTTCTAGGAATTATCCACGTATGTAAGTTATCTAATTTGTTGGTATACATTTGTTCGTACTATTTATTTATAATCTTTTTTATTTCTGCAAATTTATTCCTGCCATACCTTTTCTTTTTCTTATACTAATTTTAGTAATTTATTCTTCTCTCCTTTTTTCCTGGTCAGTCTAGTTAAAGGTTGCCAATTTTGCTGATACTTTCAAAGAATCAATTTCGATTTCATTGATTTTCTCTGTTGTTTATATATTCTCCATTTTATACTTTTTTTTTTTTTTTTTTGCAGTTTCTGGCCAGGGCTGAGTTTGAACCTGCCACCTCTGGCGTATGGTGCCCTACTCCTTTGAGCCACAGGTGCCGCCCCTCCATCTTATACATTTTTATATATTCCTTATTGTTTCATTCCTTTTGCTTTTGGTTTAGTTTGATATTCTTTTACTTTTGCCTTAGAGAAGTTAGGTTATTGGTCTTAGATATTTTTTAATTTATATTATAGGTCTTTAGAACTATAAACAATTCTCTAAGCACTGTTTTATTTTATTTTATTTTATTTATTTTTGCAGTTTTTGACCAGGCCTGGGTTTGAACTCACAACCTCTGGCATATGGGGCCAGCCCCCTACCCCCTTGAGCCACAGGCGCCGCCCTCTACTTTATTTTTTTTAATGCTTTAAACCAGAATACATTTATTTGCTTATTTATCCAAATGTAACTAAAATATAAAATCTGACAAAAATACATTAAGAGCAGGGTACATTAACAAGATTTTCTCAGATTTTGACATAGAGATGAGAAAAGATAGGAAAGATTTTAATAACAGTATTGAGAAACTTGCTTAAAACATCTATATAAAACAACATTCCCACAGACAGCATCCACAGTTGTCCTAATCACCTGTAGAGTATTTACAAAAATTAATTGTACATAGGCAGAAATTTTTTTATTAAATAATAGCTGTGTACATTAGTGCATTTATAGGGTACAATGTGCTGGTTTTATATACAATTTGAAATGCAGCAAACTGGTTAACATAGCCTTCACTGTACTTTCTTAATTATTGTGTTAAAACGTTTGTACTCTACACTTAGTAGATTTGACATGTACCCTTGTAAAATGCACCATAGGTGTGGTCCCACCAATTACCCTCCCTCTACCCATCCTACCCCTCCACTCCCCTCCCCCTCCTCTTCTCTCTCCACCTTGGGCTGTAGTTGGGTTATAGCTTTCAAATGGAAGTGTGGGTGATTATATATTGGTTTCATAGTAGGGCTCAGTACATTGGATACTTTTTCTTCCATTCTTGAGATACTTTGCTAAGAAGAATATGTTCAAGCTCCATCCACGTAAACATGAAAGAGGTAAAGTCTCCATCTTTTTTAAGGCTGTGTAATATTCCATGGTGTACATATACCACAATTTATTAATCCATTCATGGGTCAAAGGGCACTTGGGTTTCTTCCATGATGTAGCAATTATGAATTGGGCTACAAAAAACATTCTAGTGCAAATATCTTTGTTATAAAGTGATTTTTGGTCATCTGGATATATACCTAGTAGAGGAATTACAGGATTGAATGGCAGGTCTATTTTTAGATCCCTAAGTGATCTCTAAACTTCTTTCCAAAAGGAATGTATTAGTTTGCATTCCCACCAGCAGTACAGAAGTGTTCCCTTTTCTCCACATCCACGCCAACCTCCATAGTTTTGGGATTTTGTGATGTGGGCTAATCTTACTGGAGTTAGATGATATCTCAAAGTGGTTTTGATTTACATTTCTCTGATGATTAAAGATGATGAGCATTTTTTTCATGTGTCTGTAGGCCGTGCGCCTGCCTTCTTCAGAGAAGTTTCTATTCAAATCTCTTGCCCACAATGAGATGAGATCACTTGTTCTTTTCTTATTAATAAGTTTGAGTTCTCTGTGGATTCTGGTAATCAAACCTTTGTCAGAGACATAACCTGCAAATATCTTCTCCCATTCTGAGAGCTGTCTGCTTATTTTACTTACTGTGTTCTTGGCTGTGCAGAAGCGTTTTAGTTTCATCAGGTCCCAGTAATGTATTTTTGGTGTTGCTTCAATTGCCCAGGGAGTTCTCCTCATAAAGTATTCTCTCAGGCCAGTTTCTTCAAGAGTTTCTCCTGTACTCTCTTTAAGTATCTTTATAGTTTGATGTTTTAGGTTTCAGTCTTTTATTCAGTGAGAGTCAATTTTTGTTAGTGGTAGAAAGTAGGGGTCCAGTCTCAGTCTTCTATGAATATATATGCAAAAATATTTAATAAGATCCTAGCAAACAGAGTCCAGCAGCACATCAAACAAATTATACACCATGACCAAGTTGGTTTCATCTCAGGGTCTCAAGGTTGGTTCAACATACGTATATCTATAAATATAATACACCACATAAACAAAACAAAAAACAAAGACCATATGATTCTCTCAATTGATACAGAAAAACTTTTGATAATACCCAGCATCCTTTCATGATCAGAATACTTAAGAAAATAGATATAGAAGGGATATTTCTTAAACCGACAGAGGCCATCTACAGCAAACTCACAGCCAATATCATATTGAATGGAGTAAAATTGAAATCATTTCCACTCAGATCAGGAACTAGGCAAGGATGCCCACTGTCTCCACTGCTATTTAACATTGTGAGCACTGTTTTAGCTACATGCCAATAATGTATAACTTTTAAGCCATTAGTGGTGGAAAGTTAAATAATGAAAATAATCCTTGTGAAAGAAAAAAAGGAAAGAAGGGCAAAGGAAAATAGATATCAAACAAATAGAAATATGAATACATAATAAAATAACGAATTTAAGCACATTGGATCTCATTGTAGACAGTGGTCTATTGGATATATACGTGTGTAAAAATTTATAGTTATAAACTTAATATTTTTGTGTATTACAGTATATCAATTATACATCAAGTTACTTTTAAATCTTAAAATAAACAAATAAGTATATTAAATGAAAAAGAACTAAATTCTAACTAAAACATTTGAGATTGTCAGACTGTATAAAAACTCAATTACATGTTGTTTACTAGAGAATCTAAATGTAATGTTCTAGAAACATTCAAAGTAAAAGATTGGAAAAGACATGTTATATAAACTCTAGGCTGAAAGAAAGCTGGTCCAACTATATTAATATCAGTTAAATTCATTGTAAGCTAAAAACATTTGTAGGAATGAAAGGAGACATTCCATTTAAAATGTTGAATGTACTAAGAAAACATAAAAATAATAAGTATATATGTGCCTAATGTAATAATTTCATAATATATGTAGTAAAATTGAACAAAATTACATAGAGAAATAGAAAGATCCACAATTATAATTAGACATTTTAATACATATATCTTATTTTATTTATTTATTTATTTATTTTTTGAGATAGAGCCTCAAGCTATCCCCCTGGTTAGTGTGCCGTGGCAACACAGCTCACAGCAACCTCCAACTTCTGGGCTCAAGTGAGTCTCCTGCCTCAGCCTCCCAAGTAGCTGGGACCACAGGTGCCCGCCGCAGC
>NW_003852550.1:2767840-2792179 GCF_000181295.1 Otolemur garnettii
CTTGAGCCCAGGAGTTGGAGGTTGCTGTGAGCTGTGATGCCACAGTACTCTACCCAGGGGGACAGCTTGAGGCTCTGTCTCAAAAAAAAAAAAGAAAAAAAGAAAAGAAGAAAGTTGAATGATCATTGAGCTAAACATGTATCACAAGAAGCTAAAAAAGAATAGTAAATTAAATTTGAAAAAGAGGGTAGGCCATAACAGTGGAGGTTGATCAAAGAGATAATGAAGTACTATAAAAGGGATCTGTATAGCCAAAGTTTGATTCTTTGAAAATATGAAAAAAATACACAAACCTTTGGCAAGAGTAATCAAGAAAACAAAGGATGAGAAGGAGGAAGAGGAGGAGGGGGAAAGAACCAATGTCAGCAATGATGCACATTAATACAGATGCTCCACGTTTTTGAAAGACCCCAGTGTGTTATTACATAGAAAACTAATGTCAATAAATTAAAAAATTAGAAAGTGGCCAAGTTTTTGCACAATAGACCTTGTCAAAACTTACAAAGGAAAAACAGAAAGTATAAGTCAGCAGTGAAAAGCTTTCCCATAAAGAAAATTCAGGTTTAGATTTTTGACCATTGAATTCTTCCAAATACATGGAAGAAATACACTAGTCTTACATATCCTTTTCTAGAGATTAGAAAAGATGGAATACTCCATCACTCTTATCATGCGAGTAGCATAACCTTCCTCCTAAAACCTGTGAGGGATTTTTGAGAAAGAGTAAATACAAGCCAATTTTACTCTTCCACAAATTTTCAAAATTCCTAAATAAGATATTAACAATAGGAATGTAATAACGTATAAAACAGAATAAGTTTTGCGACCAAATTCAATAAATTTGTTGAATTTATTACCAAGATGTCAGTTTCGCATATGTTAGAAATGCATCAATGGAATAAATTCCATTCACTCCACTCAGAATAATAGAGAAAAATCATATGAAAATTTAAATAACAGCAGAAAAAATCATTTAAATTGAAATATCTATTCTTGATAAAAGAAACTATTAGCTAAGTAGAAATAGAAGGAAACTTTTGCTGATTGATAAAATACACTGATAAATAAAGCCCTACAGCAATCTTCCTATTTAATAGCAAAATATTGAAGGCATTGTTTATTAGGTTAGCATGCCCACTACCACAACTTCTATTTAATAATTGATAATGCCAGTGCATTAAGAAAAAAATAAATAGTTGCACTAGACTGTTTATCACAACTCAATTTACAATCACCAAAAATGTGGAAACAACCTAAATGCCCACCAACCCAGGAATGGATTAACAAGCTTTGGTATATGTTTACCATGGAATACTATTCAGCCATTAAAAAAGATGGAGACTTTACATCTTTGCATTAACCTGGGTTGAGTTAGAACACATTCTTCTTAGTAAAGCATGACAAGAATGGAGAAGCAAGAATCTAATGTACTCAATTCTAATATGAAGTCAGTAGATGATTTAAAACAATGTGAGTGGTAGGGATGGGAGGGATGGGGGGTCGGTCACAGGGTATGGCACAGCTCTTAGGAGCAGGACACAATTACAAGAGAGACTTTATCTAACAACACAATCAGTGTAACCTAATTCTTTTTGCCCTCAATGAATCCCAAACAATAAAAACAGAAAAAAAGATACAAAAGATACTATGATTAGAAAATATAAAATGGTAATTACCTGCAAATACATGTACAAAAATTAATATACAAGTTTAAGTTTTGGGGCAATATAAAGATAATACGTAAAATTAAGTTTTATTTTTATATTCCAGCAACAGACAGAAATGAAAAATAAAGGGACATAATTTACAATAGTGCAAAAATATCACATGCCTAGAAATAAATTTAACAGTAACCTAACAAAAATGTATAAGGCCTCAATACCTAAAACTATAGATTATTATTGAGAGGTATTAAAGAACACATAAAGAAATAAAAGAGCACATCTTTTCAGTGATTGAAAGATTCAATTTTAAATAGATGGCTTGGGATCACTTAGGTGAGATTGGAATTAATTGTTCTTTGAACATTAGTTATTACTCACTGTTAAACCTTGGAGATATGGAGATTACCTTGTAGACACATTTTTGAATGATTCATTAAACTAAGGGTTATGAAATTATTCAGGGCTTTTATTTCTTTTTGGTTCAATTTTTCTAAGTTATAATTATTTCTCAGAATTGTTTTATTTATACAGATTGATAAAATTGTTGATATAATTTTGTTTATGACTTAATTTTTGGTTTAAAAACTGAATATTTAGTGATTATGGGGACATAATAGATGTATATATTTATCGGGTACATGTGATGTTTTGAAACACGCATACACTGTGAATTAATCAAATCAGGGAACTTGGGATATCTCTCACTTCAGACATCTTTCTTTGTGTTAGAAACATTTCAGTTTCCCTTTTTTAAAAGATATTTGAAAGTATATCCTAACTTATTGTTGATTATAATCACTTTATTGTGCTATCACATATTATTCATTCTATCTAATTATCTAAGTATATTTTTGCACCCATTAACCAACACTACTTTATCCTCTCCTTCCTACGACCCTTCTCAGCTTCTGTTAATTATCATTCTACCCTCTGTCTCCATAAATCATTTTTAACATTTAGCTCCCACTAACAAGTGAGAACATGTGAGATTTGTGAACCTTTCTTTTTTATAAATATGGAACGCTTCACGAATTTGCGTACCATCCTTGCTCAGGAGCCATGATAATCTTCTTTGTATTGTTCCAATTTTAGTATATGTGCTGCTAAAGCAAGGACAAGATTTGTCTTTCTGTGCTTGGCTTATTTCACACAACATAATGCTCTCCACTTCTGTCTATGTTGTAAATGGCAGGGTTTCATTCTTTCTATGGCTATATATTCCTATTGAGTTGTTGGAGCTCCTTATATATTCTATCATAGTTCTTAATCCCTTGTCAGTTGGGTAGTTTTCAAATATTTTGTGGGTTGTCTCTTTACTTTGTTGATTGCTTCCTTTGTTGTTCAGAAACTTTTTAGCTTGATGTGATCAACTTGCCTTGGTTGCCTGTGCTTTGGGGTTATTACTTACAAAGTTCAAGAAGTTCTTGCCCAAACCAGTGTCTTGAAGATTTTCCACAATGTTTTCTTTTAGTAATTTCAAAGTTGCAGGTTTAGATTTAAGTCTTTAATCCATTTTGATTTGATTTTTTTATATGGGGAGAGATAAGGGTCTTGTTTTTATTCTTCTGCTTATGAATATCCCATGTCCCAGCACCATTTTTTAATGACATTTTCCTTTGCACTGTATGTTCTCGGCAACTTCATTGAAGATAAATTCACTACAGATATGTGGGTTTATTTTTGTGTTCTTTATTCTCTTCTAGTGGTCTATTTGTTGGTTTTTTTCTTGTACCATGCCATTTTGCTTACTATAACTCTGTGATATAATTTGAAGTCAGGTAATGTGATTCCACCAGTTTTGTTCTTTTTGCTTTTGTTATTCTGGTTTTTATTTTTTGTGGTTCCACATAAATTTTAAGATTTTTTTTCTCTTTCTTTGAAGAATTTCATTGGTCTTCTAATGGAGATTGCATCAAATCTGTATATTGCTTTGGGTAGTATGGACATTTTAATAATATTAATTCTTCCAGCTCATGAGCATGGATTATCTTTCCTTTTTACTGTGTCCTCATAAATTTTTTTCTTTTCTTTTCTTTTGAGATAGAGTCTCACTTTGTCACTCCTGGTAGAGTGCTGTGGTATCATACTTTACAGCAACCTCCAATTCTTGGGCTCAAGTGATTCTCTTGCCTCAGCCTCCTGAGTAGCTGGGACTACAGACACCTGGAGACAGGGTCTCGCTCTTTCTCAGCCTGGTCCTGAACTCCTGAGCTCAGGCAATCTACCTGCCTTGGCCACCCACAGTGATGGGATTATAAGCATGAACCACCATGCCCAGCCTCTCTTTAATATTTTTCATCAGTGCTTTAGAGTTTTCATTATAGAGATCTTTCACTTCTTTGAATAAGTTTATTCCTAGGGTTTTATATTTTTATTTTATTTTCTAGGGTTTTTAAAAATTTCATTTGTAGCTATTGTAAATGAGATTACTTTCTTGGTTTTTCTTTTAGATTTTTTTTTTTTTTGAGACAGAGCCTCAAGCTGTCCCCCTGGGCAGAGTGCCGTGGCATTACAGCTCACAGCAACCTCCAACTCCTGGGCTCAAGCGAGTCTCCTGCCTCCGCCTCCCAAGTAGCTGGGACCACAGGTGCCTGCCACAAAGCCTGGCTATTTTTTGGTTGCAGCCGTCATTGTTGTTTGGCGGGTTCGGGCTGGGGATTTGAACCCGCCACCTTAGGTGTAGGTGGCTGGCGCCTTAGCCGGTTGAGCTATAGGCGCCAAGCCTCTTTTAGATTTTTTATTGTTGGATTCATTAATCCATTCTGTCTATTGTTACTTTTGTTTATTATGTTAATTTTTTACTATTATTCCCTTTCTCTATCTTATTTAGGTTTATTTTACTCTTTTTTACTAACATCTTAAGATGTTTCGTTTTCAGTTTTCTCCTTTTCAATAGACACACTTAAAGCTGTAATTTTTCAACAAAGCATTGATTTATCTATATCTCATGGGTTTCAAATGTAATATTTTTATACTTCATTTCTATTTTCTAATTTAATTGTGATTTCTTCTTTTATCAGTTTATTTTTATTTTTATTTTTTAGAGACAGAGTCTCACTTTATTGCCCTTGGTAGAGTGCTGTGGAGTCACAGCTCACAGCAACCTCCAGCTCCTGGGCTTAGGCAATTCTTCTGCCTTAGCCTCCCAAGTAGTTGGGACTACAGGCACCCACCACAATGCCCGGCTATTCTTTTATTTAGCAATGTATTTAATTTCTCATATTTGTAAGTTTTCTACATATCTTTTTATTATTATTAATTATTATTATTATCATTTGAGACAGAGTCTTACTCTGTTGCCGTGGGTAGAATTCCATGGCATCATCATAGCTCACAGCAACCTCAAACTCCTAGGTTTGAGCAATTTCTTTTTTCCTGCCCCAGTTTCCCAAGTAGCTGGGACTACAGGTGCCTGCCAAAAAGCTCTGGCTTCTTTTTCTATTTTTAGTAGAGATGTGGCCTTGCTCTTCCTCTGGCTGATCTCGAACTCCTGAGCTCAAGCAATACACCTACCTTGGCCTCCCAGAGTGCTGGGATTATAGTGTGAGCCACTGGGTGCCCAGCCCTATTTTAATTAATTTTTGATTGCAATATGGTCAAATACTGATACAGGTCATTTCACATTTTTTTTGAAACTAACATCATTACTCAACAAGTGATCATTTTCTTGATTGTATTATAAATAATAATGTGTAATTGAAAATAATGTGTATTCTAGAATATTTGGATTCAGTGTTCTCTTTATATACATCTATTTATCCAACTTCGAGTTGTATCATTAAGCTCTTCTATTTCCTTACTGATATTTGGTATGTTGCTCTATTAATTATTGAGAAAAGTGTGTTAAGACTTTAGGCTGGGCTCGGCGCCTGTGGCTCAAGTGGCTAAGGCGCCAGCCACATACATCTAAGGTGGCGGGTTCAAATCCCCAGCCCGGGCGCCAAACAACAATAATGGCTACAACCAAAAAATAGCCGGGCGTTGTGGCAGGCGCCTGTAGTCCCAGCTACTTGGGAGGCTGAGGCAGGAGACTCGCTTGAGCCCAGGAAGTGGAGGTTGCTGTGAGTGTGATGCCATGGCACTCTATCTACCCAGGAGGATAGCTTGAGGCTACGTCTCAAAAAAAAAAAAAAAGACTTTAGGCTGTACTACAAGGGCATAGTGGTCAAAACAGCACGGTATTGGCACAAAAATAGAGACACAGACATTTGGAATTGAATAGAAATTAACATCTTCCAACCACCTAATCTTCGATAAACCAAACACTATTCAATAAGTGGTGCTGGAAGAACTGGATATCCATATGTAAAGGAATGAAACTCAACCTGAACCTTTCTCCACTCACAAAAATTGATTCAAGTTGGATAAAAGACTTCAATTTAAGACATGAAATGATAAAAATCCTCAAAGAAGGCATAGGAAAAACACTGGAAGATATTGGCCTGGAGAAAGACTTTATGAAGAAGACTTCCATGGCAATTGCAACAATAACAAAAATAAACCAATGGGACTAAATTAAACTGAAAAGTTTTTGCATAGCTAAGGAGACAACAACCAAAGCAAATAGACAACCTACACAATGGGAGAGGATATTTGCATATTTTGAATCAGACAAAAGCTTGATAACTAGGATCTATAGAGAACGCATATTAATCCATCTGAAAAAAAGCCAACAATCCCATTGGCAAGAGACATGAATAGAAACTTCTCTAAAGAAGACAGATGAATGGCTAGCAAACATATGAAAAAATGCTCATTGTCCCCAATTATTAGAGAAATGCAAATCAAAACCACCTTGAGATACCATCTAACTCCAGAGAGAATGGCTCACATCACAAAGTCTCAAAACTGAAGATGCTGGCGTGGATATGGAGAGAAAGGAACACTTTTACCTGCTGGTGGGACTGCAAACTAATACAATCTTTTTGGAAGGAAAACCAAAAGGAGAACACTTTTTTTTTTGGAGAGGAACCCTTTTTTTCTATGGAGAACCCTCAAAGAACTCAAGCTAGACCTCCTGTTTGATCCTGCAATCCCATTACTGGGCATCTACCCAGAAGGAAAAAAATCCTTTTACCATAAGGAAACTTGCACTAGACTGTTTATCTCAGCTCAATTTACAATCACCAAAATGTGGAAACAGCCTAAATGCCCACCAATGGATTAACAAGCTGTGATATATGTATACCATGGAATACCACTCAGCAATTAAAAAAAAAATGGAGACTTTACATCTTTTGTATTAACCTGGATGGAAGTGGTACACATTATTCTTGGTAAAGCATCACAAGAATGGAGAAGCAAGAGTCCTATGTACTCAATTTTGATATGAGAACAATTAATGACCTAGTACAAAGTGGGGGTGGGGGAGAGCAGAGAGAGGGAAGGAGGGGAGGTGGGGTCTCAGTGTGTGACACACCTTTTGGGGGCAGGACACAATTATAAGAGGGACTTTACCCAACAAATGCAATCAATGTAACCTGGTTTCTTGTACCCTCAATGAATCCCCAACAATAAAAAAAAAAGGAAAAAAAAAGAAAAGTTTGTTAAATTTTTTTCACTATGATGGTAAATTTGACTACTGTTCTTTGTATTTCTTTAATTTTTTCTTTATGAATTTGAAGGTTGTGGTTTTCAATACCCACAGATTTGTAATTGCTATATTTTCTTTGTTAATTGAAATGTTTAGCACTACACAGTGAACATATTTATCTCTCATAGTTTTTGTCTTAAACTGTATTTGACCTGATCTGAATATAATTATAACAAATTTCAGTCTTAATTTCCACTATTTTACTTTCAAATTGATTGTATCCTCATATTTTGGATATGTTTCTTACTATATAGATGACCATTTTCTTCAGTCTGACAAACTTTATTTTATTTTATATATATTTTTTGAGATAGAATCTCACTTTGTTGCCCCTGGTAGAGTGCTGTGGCCCCATAGCTCACAGCAACCTCAAACTCTTAGGCTCAAAGTGATTCTCTTGCCTCAGCTTCCCTGGTAGCTGGGACTACAGGCACCCACCACAATGCCTGGCTAGTTTTAGAGACAGGGTCTCGCTCTAGCTCAGGCTGGTCTTGAACTCCTGAGCTCAGGCAGTCCACCCGCCTCGGCCTCCCAGAGTTCTAGGATTACAGGCCTGAGTCACCATGCCCAGCCTATTTTTTAATTTTTAAAACATTGCTTAACTGGCCATGCAATGTGGCTCACACCCGTAATCCTAGCACTCTGGGAGGCTGAGGACAGCAGATCTCTTGAGGTAGGAATTTGAGACCAGCCTGAACAAGAGCAAGACCCTATCTCTAAAAAAATAGCCAAGGCTTAGCACCTGTAGCTCAGCAGCTAGGGTGCCGGTCACCTACACCAAGGCTGGCTTGTTCTAACCTGGCCTGGGCCTGCTAAACAACAATGACAATTTCAACCAAAAAATAGCTGGGAGTTGTGGTGGGTGCCTGTGGTCCCAGTTATTTGGGAGGCCGAGGCAAAAGAATTATTTAAGCCCAAGAGTTTGAGGTTGCAGTGAGCTGTGATGCTACAGCACTCTACAGAGGGTGATATAATAAGACTGTCTCAAAAAATATTTTTGTTTAACTTTTTACTCTGAAAAAACTTCAGATTACCTGAACATTGCAAGAATGTTAAGGATTTCCATATACTCTTCACCAAAATTGGCCAGGATTATCTCTTTACCATATTATGTATACATTTATCTATCTATAGGTATAGATATTAAATGTAAATATTAAATATGTAAGTACATTGGTGACATGATGACCTTTTATCTCTATAAATTTCTCTTTTAAAATATTTTTTCATACATAAGTGCACTTGAATTATCAAAATTGCAAAATTAACCTTGCTTCATTACTTTAATCTATAAACCTCATTCAAATTTTGCCAATTATACTAATAATATCACTTGTAGAAAATATTTTTGTGACTCAGTGCCTGTGGCTCAAGTGGTTAAGGCACCAGCCACATATACCTAAGGTGGTAGGTTTGAATCCAGCCTGGGTCCACCAAAACAACAATGATGGCTACAACCAAAAAATAGCTGGGCGTTGTGGCGGACACCTGTAGTCCAAGCTACTTGGGAGGCTGAAGCAGGAGACTTGCTTGAGCCCAGGAGTTGGAGGTTGCTGTGAGCTGTGATGCCACAGCACTCTACCCAAGGGGATAGCTTGAGGCTCTGCCTCAAAAAAAAGAAAATATTTTTGTTTTCTGGTTCAGGACTCAATCCAGCATTGTATACCCCTTTTTGGGTAAGGTCTCTTCAGTCTTCTTTAATATAGAAAATGACCTCATTCTTTTTTAGTCTTTAATGATCTTGAAACTTAGGCTAGCTTTTGTCATAGAGTACCCTCCAATTGTTTTTATTCGATGCTTTTTCATGACTGGATTCAGGCTACACATTTTGGCCGGAGTAGCACAAAAATGATATTGTGTCTTTCTCAGGACATGATATTGGGAATCAACACTGTTGATTTGTCCTGTTCTGTTGTTATTCAGTTTGATTACTTGGTTAAGGTAGAATCTGTGAGTTTTCTCCAACAGGAAGTTACACCTTTTAAAATTGTAAGTAAGAAATATCTTATGGGGAGACATTGGGAGAGTATGTAAATATCATGTTACTCCTAAATCTTTCACCTATTTGCTTTAGTATACAATTGCAGATCCTTGGCTGACTCAGGTATCATGATGAATGATGAATTATGATTTTCCAATTCCATCATTCCTCCTACAGTTATTAGTTAGCATTCTACTGTAAGAATGACTTTTTTCTTGTTTACTTATTAATATATGTGTTTATTCACTTATAGTAGTATGGATTCATAGATTCTTAATTTATTTGAGATGGGTGATAATAAGAATGGAGAAAAATGATTATTTATTTCGATAACTCAACTAATACTAGATTTGGCTGGTAAACACTCATTCAAACTCACAGCTGTGTCCCTTTGGCAGGTGTTTATTGTTCTTTGGGTACTTCCTTACTTGTTGGCTCTATATGGTACTCCAAGCTCATCTTTTAATTTCCCAGCTCCAATCTGGGAATGATCCATTTCTTCAATGAATCCTGGGTACTATTTGTTCTCTTTGCTACTGGAATGTCATTGCTTCTAGTCCCTCTATATTTGTACAGTCCAAACTGTATCTATGTTAATGTTTATTTATATAGAAATACAAATCTGTTATATTAATTATAATACATTCGTATATTATATGTTATGATAAGTATTTATAAAAGCCAGAAGTTTACACTGATATCTGAACTTCCAATCGAATACCACAGGGTTAATTCTAGCCTTCCCTCTTTCTATAGTTGTAATTTCATTTCTTCCCAATGTTGAGAAATCTGTCTCCCATTATCCACAATATTTTTACTCATTTTCTCAGTCCTAGAATGCAGAGACAGCAGTTTCATAATTGTAAATCCATACCACTGCAAAAAAAACAAGCCTATAACTCAAGTTCAATGTTTGCTTACATTTTTTTTTTTGTCTTCAGTCTGAGCACATGTGTTCAAAATACTGTGTTGCATCACTATTTGGGTTTATTCTGCCTCCTCTTTCAGTTTGGTTATAAGTTCATTTCATTTGCTTCTGTTTCCACTTTATGTTTTTCTTCATTCTTGTTGATTTTAGCCATATCTTGTCTAAGTATGTGAAACATTAACATGGCTCCAAAATTCAGAACTATAGAGAAAAATGTGCTCAGAAGTGCAGTGACCTCCATTGTTTCCCACCCTGCCTCTCCCACAACCACGGGTACCAATCTAATTAGTTCTGCATTTCCCTTCTTGTGTTTCCTTTTGCTTTTACAGAGCAGACCAATATGTGTCTTTGTGTGTATGTATAATTTTTTTCTTTCCTTCTTTCTTTTCTCTATTTATTTATTTATGTATGTGTTTATTTTTGAGGCAGAGTCTCTAGCTGTTGCCCTCGGTAGAGTGCTGTGGCAGCTCACAGCAATCTCAAACTGTAGGGCTTAAGCGATTCTCTTGCCTCAGGCTCCCAAGTAGCTGGGACTATAGGAGCTCACCACAACACCTGTCTATTTTGTTGTTGTTGTTGTTGTTGCAGTTGTCATTGTTGTTTAGCAGGCCCGGGCTGGGTTCCATCCTGCCAGCCTTAGTGTGTGTGGCCAGTGCCCTACCCACTGAGCTACAGGCAGCGCCCTTTTTTCCTTTCTGTCTTACACAAAAGGTAGCTTCACAAGAGATGCTCTATTACACTTTGCTTTTACCACTTACCAATATATTGTGGAACTGATGTTCGCAGATTCTCCTCATTCTTTTTTTTTTTTTTATGTTGAATAGATTTTTTTTGGAGTTATTTTAGGTTTATAGAAAAAATTCAGTAAAAAGTGTACAGAGTTCTCACATACCCCTCACCACTCGCCACAATATTTTTTTTATTTTTTCACATCTGGCATTAGTGCAGTCCATATGCTAAAAATCGATCTGCTAATGTTGATACAGTAACTAAAGTCCATCATATACATTAGGATTTAGTTTTGTGTTGTACATTTTATGGGTTTTAACATGTATAATGACACACGTATCCAAAAATCTTAGTGCCCTACAAAGCCCCTGTGCTCCACCTATCCATAACTTTTTTCTCTGACTCCCTAGCATCCAATGATCTTTCTACTGTCTCTATTCTTTTCCAGAATGTCATATAGTTGAAGTCGTACAGCACGGAGCCTTTTCAGATCAGCTTCTCTCACTTAACGATATGCACATAGCCGTCTTGCATACCAGTACCAATGTAGTACCCAGTGAACACCCATGGTGGGGTCAGTGACTGACCTCAGAATAAATGGCATTGTAATTTTGCAAAAAACCTAGATGTTTTACACATCGTTGTGCAAGTAACTAACCACATTTTAATCACATTCTCTGCATGTTCTTTTCATTGTTTTGTCTTCTTTTGAGGTGTGGCCAAGACAGAGGTATTTGCTGCATTCCCTGCAAACCTTCGTATATTTCCCGTCTCTCATGGGAAAAAGGTAGCAGTGACCTTTTTTTTTTTTTTTTTTTTTTTGGTAAGCTTTCACTGCATGCACAGTAACTCTCCCTTTTGGTTCTGTACAAACCATTCCTCTTGCCACCCCACCTTGTCCTTGATTGCACTCATGTCCACAGTGATTCATTGCCACTGTATATTTTTTTCATAGAGATCACTCACATTTGGGGCGCACCTTCTTACGTTTTCTTCATGGAGCTGTTGTGCCAAATCTTTTAAAAAACGTTTTCTCTCTTGTTGTTCCTTTAAATGAACTTGGGACCAGGGGCTGTTTGTTTCCCCACAAAATCACATAGGAACTGTCTGCTGCAATGTCAATGATGTTGAAGAAAATTGCCAAGGGCCACAGCGGAGTTCCTCTGTCACAGGAATGCTTCTGTCACACTTACCAAGTGCATCAGCACCTGCTTTAGTAAGATTATAAAAGTGGCTTGCATCAGGCTTGCTATCTGTCACCTTCATACCTTCATGCTGTGTGGAAATTACTGCAACTACCTTTCCTGTGTTTGGAACCTAACTTAGCAATGTCACATAGGGAGAGAAGTCAAATCTTCCTGTATCAGATGGAGAGTTTTTCATGGATGCTGGCCAGAGTTCTAGAGGCAAATCTCTTTTCTCACAGTGAACAGTACCGACCATGGTTATATTCTTTTGAAGGAAGTCAAAAGCCAGGTAAACCTGGAGATAAACTTTCTGTCTAAGGTAATATTTCTTCTGGAGTGATCCAAATGATTGGAGCGATCCATTGTTGCAAAGACACTTAATATTAAATTGAGCATCTTAACTGTTTTCAAGTTTACAGTTCAGTAGTGTTAAGTATATTCACATTGCTGTGCCACATAGCTCTAGAACTTTTTTAACTTGCAAAACTGAAACTCTAGATCTATTACACACTAATACCCTCATTCTTCCCCCAGCCCCTGGCAACCGCTTTTCTACTTTCTATCATTTTGTCCATGTTAAATACTTCCAAGGAGTGGACTCCCATGATATATATTCTTTTGCTATTTCCTTGTTTCACTTGGCCTGACATCCTTGAGATTTACTTGTGTTGTGGCATGCGATAGCATTTCTTTCTTTGTTAAGAGTACATATATTCCGTTGTATGTGCATACCACATTTTCTTTACCTATTTATTTGTCAACAGATGTTTGTGTTGGTTCCATCTCTTGCCTATTGTGAAATAATGGGGGCATAAACATATGTGTGCAATTATCTCTTCAAGATCCTGCTTTGAATTCTTTTGGCTGTGTTATGGTCTGAATGTGTTCTCCAAAATTCATGTGTTGGAAAATCAATCTCTAACACAATAGTATTGGGAAATGGGGCCTTTGAGAGGTGTTTAGGTTGTGAGGGATCCCTCTCATGGTCTTGATGAAGAGTTCATCCCTTGTTTGTCCCTTTATCTTCTGATCTTCTGTCATGTGAGGACATAGCATTCTTCCACTCTGAGGGATGGAGCATTCTAGGTATCTTCTTGAAAGCAGGAGCTGGACCCTCACCAGACATCAAGCCAGCCAGCATCTTTATCTTGGATTTTCCAACTTCCAGAACTATAAGAAATAAATTTCTATTGTTTACACATCACGCAGCCTTAGATATTCTGTTACAATAGCACAAAAAATACCAAGATAAGATATACATCCAGAAATGGTTTTGGTAGTTCATATGATAATTCATATTATTTTTATTTTTTTGAGAAACCTCTGTATTGTTTTCTATAACGGTTGCACCGTTTTACATTCCCACTAGCAGTGGACAAAGGTACCAATTTGTCTGCATCCTCACCAATACTTGCTATTTTCTGTTCTTTTGATAGTGGCCATTGTAATGGGTATGAAGTGATATCTCATTATATAATTTACAGTTCTTTTATACTTGCTGGCTAAAGCCAGCCAGAATATATATATATATTCTTTGGTATACTCTATCATTATTTTTATAGTTGTTATCCTGGAAATTGTAAACCACACATTTACCATTTAAAATTCTTTCTTGCATATCAGACCTTCTATCTTGCATCTCTTTCTTTGTTTAAATTGTATACTTTAGGACTTATTTTAGTGAAAAACTACTGGTTACAGATTTTAAAAATCTTCATTATGGGTGGTGCTTGTGGCTAAGTGGGTAGGGGCGCTAGCCCCATATACTGAGGGTGGTGGGTTTGAACCAGGCCCCGGCAAAACTGCAACAACAACAACAACAATAGCTGGGCATTGTGGCAGGTACTTGTAGTCCCAACTACTCAGTAGTCTGAGGCAAGAGAATCACCTAAGCCCAGAAGCTGGAGGTTGCTGTGAGCTATGATGCCACAGCACTCTATCGAGGTGATGGAGTTAGACTCTGTCTCCAAACATATAAAAAAAAAATCTTCATTATGTTATTGTTCATGAAAGGAATTTTCCACGTGTAAAATTCCAGGTTAACAGTATATATATTGTTTCTCTCTAGCACATTGAATATTTCATTTCACTCTTTTCTGGGTTCCATTGTTGCTCCTGAGAAGTTAGGTTTAGTTTTTCATGCCTTTGAGGGTAATTTGACTTTTCTAGCTGCTATTAAACTCTTCTATTTATCTTTGAAAGTTTGAAATTCATGCTGTATCAAGGTATTGATTTCTTTTTTATTCATCTTATTTGAGAATCATTAGGTTCATTGAATCTATGTATTAGTGTCTTTGATCAGTTCTAGAAAGTTCTCTGCCACTATATCATGTGTTACTTCTAGCCTAGTTTTTCTTTTCCTATTGAATTTTCTTTTCTTTTTTTTTTAATTGAATCATTGCTATGTACATTAATGCAGTCAGAGGGTACAGTGTGCTGGTTTTATATATAATTTGAAATATTTTCACCAAACTGGTTGACATAGCCTTCATGGCACTTTCTTAGTTATTGTGTTAAGACATTTATATTCTGCATTTAGAAAGATTCACATGTACCCTTGTAAGATGGACCATAGGTGTGATCCCACCAGTCACCCTCCCACCGCCCATCTTCCCCCCTCCCCTCCTCTCCCTCTCCCCCGTCCCAATATTCTTGGGCTATAATTGGGCTATAGCTTTCTAGTTATAAACTAGTTTCATAGTAGGGCTGAATACATTGGATACTTTTTCTTCCATTCTTGAGATACTTTGCTAAGAATAATATGTTCAAGCTCCATCCATGTAAACTTGGAGGTAAAGTCTCCATCTTTCTTTAAGGCTGCATAATATTCCATGGTATACATATACCATAATTTATCGATCCATTTGTGGATCAATGGGCACTTGGGCTTCTCCCATGATTTAGCAATTATGAATTGGGCTTCAATAAATATTCTGGCACACGTATCTTTGTTGTAATGTGATTTTTGGTCTTCTGGATATATACCTAGTAGAGGAATTATAGGATTAAATGGCAGGTCTGTTTTTAGTTCTCTAAGTGTTCTCCAAACATCTTTCCAAAAAGGACGTATTAGTTTGCATTCCCACCAGCAGTGCAGAAGTGTTCCCTTTTCTCCACATCCACGCCAACATCTCTGGATTTGGGATTTTGTGATATGGGCTAATCTTACCGGAGTTAGATGATATCTCAAAGTAGTTTTGATTTGCATTTCTCTGATGATTAAGGATGATGAGCATTTTTTCATGTCTGTAGGCCATGTGCTTGTCTTCCTCAGAGAAGTTTCTCTTCAAGTCCCTTGCCCACCCTGAGATGGGATCACTGGTTCTTTTCTTGCTAATACACTTGAGTTCTCTGTGGATTCTGGTTATTAAACCTTTGTCAGGGACATAACCTTTAAATATCTTCTCCCATAATTGCAGGTTATGTCTCCTATTGAATTTTAATTGGATATATGTTAGATATTCTCATTCTGTCTTTCAGCTCTATTACTCTCTTTTTAGTAGTTTTTTATCTGTTGTTCCTATCAATAGCATTTTAGAAAATTTTGTTAGTTTTTTGTTCCAGTTGTCTGTCTTCAGTTTTGTCTAATTTGCTACATCTGTCCATTTAGTTTATAATTTCAATTATTACATTATTAATTTTTCAGGGTTCTATTATTTTTCGATATTCCATGTTCTTTACTCATTTAAAGCATTTATCATTTCTTGTAATATATTAAGGTATACTTGCTTTACATTGTGTGTCTTATAATTTCAAGGTTTGACCTTTATATTTTGGTTTGATTCTATTATCTCCTGTTTGTGCTGGCTCTTATTTATGGTGCTATTTTTTGACTCACAATTGCTTACTTGCACTGGAATTTCATTATGTGTAAATTCATTGATGCCTAGCTGAGCACCTGCAGAAAATGTTTTGATTACATACATGAGATATCTGAGGATACCAGTAGTCTCAAAGCACTTTCTTTCATTTCTGCTTGAACTTTTGGATGTCCTTGGTAAAAGATATGTAGTATGTAAACCTACTTGAAGTTTTCTTTTGTTTATGTGTTCTCAGAGATGATTTTTCTATCG
The DNA here is from genome assembly GCF_000181295.1 of Otolemur garnettii. Taxonomy (NCBI): domain Eukaryota; kingdom Metazoa; phylum Chordata; class Mammalia; order Primates; family Galagidae; genus Otolemur; species Otolemur garnettii. The sequence continues at coordinate 2,783,996 of NW_003852550.1, forward strand.
TCACTCGGCACCAAGGCTCACAACAGCAAATTTTCCTTTGGCCTACTTGAGAGGTAGATTTATTTGCGAATTACCCTTAAATCAACCTCAAACATTTGGAGTTCCAGATTTAAATAAGGAGTTTCTAATTGATTTCTCATGTAGAAGGTTCCCTGAACTTCGTCTACTGTTTCTTGTGTCCTTTAAGTATCCAAAAAGTAATGCTTAGGTTCATCCAGTTTAGCATGTGTTATTATATCAACATGAAAGCTGCAGTGTTCCACTTAAATTTCTGGATACCATTTTTTTTTAAATCTCTGGCCTCACTATTCCTCTCTTTTTGCTTTTTGCCAGATCATAAAAGGCATTAAAAACCTTTTTTAAAAAATTGGACCCATTATTTTTGTTGTTTCCAGATGGAGGATCAGTTTGAGCATGTATTCTGATGTGTTACATTCAAGAGAAAAACATGCTTTACTGTATTCTGTGTGCACCAAAAATATTCTACTCTTTTTTGGTTTGAAGACATATTTTTATTTTGTGGTAATCATGGTTGATGATACAAAAAGACTAGAAACAATATGTTAATAATTAAAAGCAAACAAGTTCCTGGATAATCACGATTATCAACTTTCCTTTCTTTTTGAAGATCAAATTATAAGAGTTAACATGAATTCTTTTGGGATTAGTCATCCCTTTTTTTGTGGCACAGTTTCACTATGTCACCCCTGGGTACAGTTCTGTGGATTCATAGCTCACAGCAACCTCAAACTCTTGGGTTCAAGCAATCCATTTGCCTCAGCCTCCTGAGTAGCTGAGACTACAGGTATCTGCCACAACACCCACTCCCCTCCTCCTCCATCTTTTTTAAAGAAAGCCTTCAAAGGCACCTTTATTTACTACTGTACTTGAAGAAATGTTACCAAAACCTTTAGCATTATTTTTCTGCAGAGTTGACATAAATTGTCATGGAGTCATATTAGAGCATCTGGGCAGTTTCTGTGGATTATAGGGCTCAGTCTTTCAAAGCATTAAGTTGTCTTGTGAGGAGTTAGGTTTCTCTATCACATGTTAGGAATTGGCCTTTCTTTGTGATTAGGGAAGAATCATCTGGTTTTGGCACTGATGCTGTGAAAATATGGAATGGCCTGAGTTCTGCATAGTATCTTGATGGTATAATATTCTTTAGTGATATAATAATTTTGAAAGCCCTGAATTTCTGCTGCAAATAATTAATTTGTCATAAGATTGTCAGACAATGACACAATGTGGAGTGGAAGAAAGTTATTTATAGTTAATCTTCACAATTTCTGAGTTTTTGACATTTTCCTGCTTTTGTATTTATACTAAGTTCTCTAAATCATTTTAAATAATTTTATCATGCTTTTACACTATAGAAACATATTTTTCTATACTGTACTGCTACCATCTAAAATTTCTGCTAATTAAGAGTAAAGAGTTGCTTTCCATTGATAGGTAACTATATTTTTGACATTTGCGGCTAACAGAAATGAAACTTACTATATTCATTTAAATGCTATCTTAGACAGATATGAAGTAAGTTTCAAAGAAAAATATTTAAAGTTCTAAAATTTCCAAGTCTGAAACAGACATCATTATTATATAACATTACAATTTATACAATGTGAAAGATGAAATAAAGATTAGATTCCTGTCAGCCTCCTTGTCTTTACAAATAACTAAGATTTTTAATACTTCTAGGAATCAAAAGCTCAATATTTAAAAGTCATGGAATTTGTAAAATATTAAGAATTTATTTTAAAAATTCTTATTAAGATAAATTTGTTCATCTCTTATGTGAAATAGCAATATCTTATTAAATAGACCTTGAACTGGAGTCCTAATCCTTCTGCCTCTATACTAAACCTGTCTTTTGAGATCTTTTTGAATATTCATGAATTTTTCAATAATGGGTTTAATTCTAACAAATTTCTGATCTTAATTATGGCATGATACTTTGAACACAGAATAGTTACAAAGAGTTCTATCTTCGATGCAACCAAAGTCTAATCTATCATCATTGGTGCCTCTGGTAACATTTCTCAACTACTGTCTTGTTTCACTTCCTAACTTAAAAATCTTTAATATTTCCTCAGCTCCCAACAAAGTAAAACTCACTGCATATGTAAAAGATCCTTCAAAGCTGGTCCTAATCTCTATAGCCTCCTTTCCTATCCTGTCTCTATCTATACGTCTCTCTTGTTTTCCACTGTTTTAGCAATATATATCTTTCTTTTCATTGACACAAAGACAACTCATTCATTTGCAAGGCCCAACTCAAGACTTACCTCTTCCATGAAGCCTCACCTAACTTCCCCAGCACAGTTAACTTATTCCTTCACTATTAGTTATGGAAGACCAGGCTGCATTACCAAATGGACCTTCAAGTTTTATCACATTAGCACTGCATACATATGTTTTTTTCCTTTCTCTTTTAACAGTTGTGGGAGATTTTTCAGGTTGGTAAGATAGTTGTCTATGTAGTCATTCAAGACCTAAGCTGAGAATTCACTCCAGTCTTCAAGATGTGGCTTCCAAGCTGTCTTAATAGCAACATCCTAGGGAGCCAGAAGAGTAAAAGAGAACAGAGGGGCATGCTTGGGAGGTTTCAAGGCTCAGCCCTGCAGATAGAGTATATCACTTTATGTGCACATTTCACTGCAGATAGCTTATTCACCTGGTCACACCTAACTGCATTAAAGACTAGAAGGTAGTCTAGTTGTGTGCCTAAGAAAGGAAGAACAATATGGTGAAGACCTGTGACTTCTGACATACCTTGCTATAGGCTTCCCATAACACTACTTAAGCCCATTGTCGTTTGTAATGTAACTATATTTTTATGAGTTTGTGTCTCTCAAAGGTCTGGTACCAAATTATGAGTTTCTTGAGAACTAAAACTTTTGTCAATATTCATAATTTATTCCCTCAGCAAATGTTAATCAAATGTCCTCTGCGTGCTAGGGTCTCCACACCTATTATAGTGTTCTATGAATGTTTGTTAAATGAATTCATGTATTAATTAGTGAATGAATGTTGATATTATCATAGTTGGCTTCTGGTAGTAGTACAGAGGTATTGTCCTCTCTTGCCAAAAAATTGATGCTGTCACTTGAATTGGTGTCTCCTTTACCTTTTACAAAAACTCATTTTGATCATTGTGATAATAATATGCTTTTTTTGTGGTGATGTCCATGTCATATCTCCAAATTAAATAGTTAAATAACTAAACTTAAAATATTATAGGGCAGAGATTTGAAATCTTTTTCTGTAAAGGGCCACATAATAAATTTTTTAGGCTTTGCAAGATGCATAAAGTCTCTGATACAACTATTCAACTCTGACTTTGTAATGTATGGGTTGATTTGGCCCATGACAGGCCATATTTTGCCAACCTCTGGTATAAGGTAATATATGCTAAAACATAAAATCACTGGATATTTTTATTATCCAGAAAGGTATAAATGATGTCAAATTGGTTTTAATGATTAACTGGAAAGCCAATGTAAAAGGATAATTTTGGCTGAGACCAGATGGCATAAACTCAATTTTGTCTATTCCTTGGCTCTAAATACAACTAAATAGAATCACAAAGGAACTACAAAATATATAGAGAAAATGGTGGACTGGCTGGAGAAATCAGAACTTGGAGATGGACACTGACACAAGTTCCCTAGGTTTTATTTTTATCTCCCATATATCCTGGATGATGTGCTGGAGAGTTCTACAACTAAAGAAACCAGTAAATGTGGATAACATATACCCTCCCACAAAAAAATTTGGTCTTTCTGACCAAATGGAAAATCCACAAGGGATGTAGCAGGGAGACCCATATATATCAGCAAGAATAGCTCTGTTCTACCAGAAGCAGTGGCAAAAGTGGACTGATCCTGGGAGTGCTAACCCACCCTACACCTCATGCCCGTCAGCAGTAGTGGGCACCATCTTCCCGGAACAGTAATAGCAGAGCCTGGGAAGGACAATCCATCCCACACCCATCAATAGAAGGCAACAAGTAGGCCCCTTTGTCTATAGTAGAGACATCAGTATGCCTGGTGTCTCCTAGCTTTTTACCTGTAGCAGAATATGACCCAGGTCTGATGTCTGCTGACCCTCCTTCCAGTGGCAGAGAGCCACCCAGGCTTAGTGGTTTCTGGCCTCTCTTCTGATCAGCAGCAGGTAGTCATGGAGGTGTTTCCCTCCCCTGGAGTCAAAATCAGAGAAATAATGGGAAACCCACTGGCAGGCATCCAGTGATGGGCAAACAAGTCAGGGGAAACATGCTCTACCCTGTGGGTCTGGTATCCCCATTCCACGCCTAATGGCACTGAATGGCACCAACAGGGATACAGCAGGAGTTCAAGCAGAGCTAAAAGAAGGAAGCTGACGAGGCAACTAAATTTGATGTTGGGATTATAGACCACAAAAGTTGGACAGAACCTACATACTAAACCAAAACAAACTGACTGAAGATCTAAATAGAATTTAAGAGTTTTCCAATACCTAAAATATACATGATACAAGATAAATTTACCCACTAGATCAGTGGTTCTCAACCTTCCTAATGCTGCTACCCTTTAATACAGTTAAAAGGGGTCATGACTCCCTGGTTGAGAACCACTGCATTAGATGAAGATCCAGAAAAAAATCACAACTCAAATGAAAAAAAAATCAACTGATGGAAATGCTGAGAGGAATCAGAAGTCAGAACTAGCTGACAAAGATTTTAAAAGAATCATAACATCGTTTTAACAATAGTTACAAGTTAACTCAAAATAAACAGAGCAAAAACCAGCAAAGAAATAGAAGTAATAAAAATCAAATGGAAATTATAGAATTAAAAATATAGTAACTGAAATAAAAACCCACTAGATGGGATGAATAGTAGGAGTGGATATGACAGAAGACAGAAGCAGTGAACTAGAAGACAAATAAATAGAATTTATACAATTTGAACAACGCAGAGAAAATAGAGCAAAATAATGAACAGAGTCATACCACCTGCAGGACAAAAATGAAAAATCTACCACTTACAGATATCAGCAGATCTACGACTCCCAGTAGGAAAAAGAAAGAGTTTGGGACTGAAAAGTATCAAAAGAAACAATGGCCAAAAAAGGCTCAAATTTGTAAAGACAAACCTATAGACAGAAAAGCTGATCAAACCACAATTAGGACAAATGCAAAGGAATCCATGAAGCCACATTATGATTAAACATGTGAAAATCAAAGGCAAAAAAAGAATTCTAATTAACTATATAGAAAGAACATATTAGTTATAGGAGAACACTGACTTGAATGGCAGAGAATGTCTTCTTTGGTACCACAGAGACCAGAAGAAAGAGCCACAACTTTCTATGTTGTGGTGTGGTATGTTAATGGATTGGAAGACATGATACAGTAAAAATGTCAATTCTCTGCAAGTGATCTATAGATTTAATTTAATTCCTATTAATATCCCAGCAAGGTTTTTATGAAATATAAACTTCTAAAAATTCTATGGAAAGACCCAGGCCATAGAATAGCTAAAACAATCTTGTAAAGAAGAATAAAGTGGCAAAAATCATTCTACTTGATAGTCAAGCTTATTATCAAGGTATGATAATCAAGACAGTGTCATATGTGTGGAGAAATCACTACAAAGATCAATGAAACAGAATAGAGAGTTCAACGATAGACCCACAAAAACATGTCTAGCATATTTTTGACAAAAGTGCAAAAGCAATTCAATGGAGGAAGGATAGACGGACAGACTTTTCAACAAATGATGTTGGAGCAATTGTGCGCCTATATGTAAAAACAAAAGAGAGAGAGATTTCAACTTAACCTCACACCTTATACAAAAATTACCTTAAAATGGTACTCACTTTGGTAGCACATACTGAATTGGAATAATATAGAGAATCCTTGGTCCTTGTGTAAGGATAACATATAAATCCTTGAAGCATTCTGCATTGAAAAAGAAAATGAAAAAGCAAAAAAATTATCTTAAAACAGATCATGGTCTTAAATGCAAAACATAAAACTATTACAATTTTATGGAAAACAATAGTAGAAGATCTTCAGGATCAAGAACTAAGCAAAGTATTCTTGAACTTAACACTAAAAGCATGAACCATAAAAGCTAAGATTAATGAATTGGACCACATCCATTTAAAAAAATTTGCTCTATGAAAGACCCTAGTAAGAGGATAAAACAAGCAAGCTAGAAACTTGGAAGAAATATTTTCAAACTCTCTATCTGGCAAGACTAGTACCTAGAATATATAGAGAATTCTCAAAACTCAACAGTAAAAACAACTCAATTTTAGGGGACAAAAAAAAACCATGAATAAACATTTCACCCAAGAGACCCCAAGAGGATATATTGATGTCAAATAAACATATTAAAAAATGTTCAACATCACTAGCCATGATGGCTGTGCAAATTAAAACCACAACGAGCTATAACTTCACACTTACCAATCAGAATGGCTCAAAGAAAAATAATGATAGCATTGATTTCTGGCAAGAATATATAGCCCAATTATAGCCCAAGAATATTGGGACGGGGGAGAGGGAGAGGAGCGGAGGGGGGAGGATGGGTGGTGGGAGGGTGATTGGTGGGACCACAACTATGGTCCATCTTACAAGGATACATGCGAATCTTTCTAAATGCAGAATATAAATGTCTTAACACAAATAACTAAGAAAATGCCATGAAGGCTATGATAACCAGTTTGGTGAAAATATTTCAAATTGTTTATAAAACCAGCACACTGTACCCCATGACTGCATTAATGTACACAGCTATGATTTAATTAAAAAGAAAACCTAAACATTCAGCTACTATACAAATCAGAAATTTTGGACTGGGAAATTATCCTGGAAACATGAAAAAATATATATATATTCACACAAAAACCTACATACAAGTGTTCCTAACAGCTATATCCTAATAGCTCCAAACCAGAATCAACTCAGATGTCTTTTAACAGGTGAGTGATTAAATAAGCTGTGATACATCTGTAGCATGGACCAGTATTTTTCAATGAAAACAAATTATTGATATATTTGACAACCTGGATTAAACTCCAGGGTATCATGCTGGATGAAAAAGGCCAATCCTAGGGAGGCGCCTGTGGCTCAAAGGACTAGGGCGCCAGCCCCATATACTGGAGGTGGTGGGTTCAAACCCGGCCCCAGCCAAAAAAAAAAAAAAAGAAAGAAAAAGGCCAATCCTAAAAGGTTACGCACTGTCAGATTCCATTCCTATAACATGCTTGAAATGACAAAATGATAAAAATAGAAAAATAGGATTCAGGGAAATCGTCAGGGGTGCAGAGTGTATGAGAGAAAAGGGGGTGTTTTCAACAGAGCAACGTGTGTGATCTTTCTGGTGATGAAACTGTACAATAATATTGGTGAAATCTGAGTAAGATAGTTGGATATGGTAACAATGTCAGTATCCTGGTTGGGATATTGGGCTATAGTTTTGTCTGATGTTACCATTGAGGGAAGCTGGGTAACGTGTATATGGGATATTCTGTGTTTGTATTACAGCGGCATATGAATCCACAATGATCTGAAAATAGAAGTTCCATCTAAAAAGTATGGTGTTGGCGCATAAAGAGTTAGAAGCTAAGTAAATATATGAGAAATGATTTTAAAAATTCATAAGAAGAATGCCATCTAATAAAGCTGCATTCTCAATAGTCAAAATCCCAAGCAGAATTATGAGAAGTAGTTTTATGGAAAATGGCTCTAAAGGTCAATGGTGCATCAAAGGAAAAAAATAGAAATGTAAACCTCAATGGGAACGGCCTGCTTTCACCTCCTTTAGAAATAGCATTGAGTTTACTTCTTACAACTATTTTACATAATATTATTGATATTTTGCCATTCTATTTATCTGATGAAGTAATTCTGGAATGAACTAAATGAGAGGTGTGGATTTCCAGATCCACAAGAGAGTCTGCGTTGGCAAGAGCCCTCCAGTTTGGGGGCCGTGATTCCTGCCCAGTTAGAAACACTTCTGTAGGGATAGGAGATCTTTGCTCTGCAGAGAAGCCCTATCAGGAAAAAAAAAAAAATTGTAAAGACCAAAAAGCTGACCAGGTTTTTAACCTCGATAGAGATTATTTTAATTTTGCAGAATATTTTATCTGCAGAAGTTTATCCAAGAGGGTCGGTTCTTTTTTTTTTTTT
>NW_003852550.1:2792445-2831202 GCF_000181295.1 Otolemur garnettii
AAAAAAAAAAAAATTGAGTCCGTGGCACTTGATGTGTATATTATTTACCATCAGGTCTAGAACTTGACTGCTTAACTAGTTATGATTAAATGTCTCTGACTTTGTTGCTTCAAATTGTCTTTGGATTTAGGATTCTCCTTAATGGCTTCCTCTGTAATAAACAAAACCACTCACAATATCTCAATGAGGCTTTCTGCTCCCACCCTTTAGTGCCTGCTTATATCTTTTGTATGATCATGCTGTGGTCTCACTGATTCCCTAGCTCACTCCCTGTTTTTGATGTCTTTAAAAAACATTTAATATTAATTTGGGAATGTCTTGCAGGGTGACCCTTGAAATTATTAATATTTTTTACTTCATCTGCCACACATTTACAGATTACCTGTTCTCTTGATGCAGGCTTTTTTTTTTTTTTTCATTTCTGAAAAACATGCTCTCTCCCATCCCACCTCCACAAAACTCTTTACTTTGTCATACAGCCACGGAGTGCTTAGATGTTGTTTGATTGCTAAATTACTTTTGAACCACTGCACATATTTTTGGTCTTTCTGAAGTGATTTAAAAAAGTATTCTTGTGAGTTTTTAATTTGTGAAAATATGTTTTGCAAAATAGCAATAGCTACATTTTATCATCACTCTCTCTCCTAAAATTGAATAAGCAAGTGATGGATAATTCTGGTTTTGTCACTTAAGCTAGTCTGCAAAACTAAATTACCATTATGTGGTAATTCCTATAGTTATTTCCTGTCCTCTCGAAACCGTATTTTCTTTTAAAAGGGTTTCCTTATATTATGCTTTTTAAAATTTAAAAAATTTTCAGAATATTAGAGGTACAGGTTTGTTTACATGCTTTGTTTTTGTAGAGATTGAGTCAAAGATAGAAGTTTGCCCTTAACCCAGGTAGTGTGAAATGTACCCAATAGGTGTGAATATACCCACCCCTCCCCCAGCCTGATTGTCATCGAGAACAACTTCTATGTGTGCACTTTAAGTTGTTGATCAATTAGTTCCGATTTGGTATTGAGTACATGTTTTTGTTTCTCCAGTCTAAAATCATATGCCTTTATTCTGAGTCCTACAAATCGCAGTGTAGAAAGTGGCTGTATGTTTTATGCAGACATCAATTTTGTATTTCATCCCAAATGAAATGTTTGACCAGTTTCTGGATTATGGAAGACTGCCAAAATGACACCCTTATTTAATTTCTATGTGAAGGGAAAGATGTATTACTCTTACCAAGGCTTCTGGAACAATTATTGGCTACTAATTTTATTAACACATTTTACATTTTAAAATTGTCTTCTTTTTACTCACAAAGATTTTATTGCCCTTCTCTAATTACATACTTTCTTTATCTAATCGTCTATGTTTATACTATGTATGTTTGGTTTCATGATATATACAGCAACATATTTACCTACCTCTCCAGTCTGGGCTTGCCTGTAGTTTGTGTGTAACTTAGGATTGTAAGTGGTTGGTTTTTCTCCTTCTACCAAATTACTTAAACCCTATTTATATACCCTTATATGCTGGCCCACGTTCCAGTTCAGCTACCTTTATATAAAGCTTCTAGAAAAAGTCCATGGATGTATATAGTACTTTTATTTTTAACCACTTGCTATATAGTATATTAATTGTTCTTTCAAAACTACAATGAAATATCATCTTACCCCAGTTAAAATGGCCATGATTAAAAAGAGAAAAAATAACAGATGCTAGCCAGGATGTGGAGAAAAGGAAACTCTTATACACTGTTATTGGGGATGTAACTTAGAACGGCCATTGTGGAACCAATAAGGAGATTTCTCCAAAAACTAGAAATAGAACGACCTTACAATCCTGTGATCCCACTACTGGGTGGGAACCAAAGGAAAGGAAATGAGTATATCAAAAGGATACCTTCAGCCTCATGTTTCTCACAGCACCATTCACAATAGCAAAGCCATAATCAACCTAAGCGTCCATCAGTGGATGAAAATGTTGTATATATGTACAATAGAATACTACTTGACCATAAACAAGAATGAGATTCTGTCATTTGCAGCAACATAGATGGAACCGGAGGTCATTAGGTTAAGGGAGATAAGTCAGGCACAGAAAGGTAGATATCACATATTCTCTCACTCATTTGTAGGAGCTAAAAAAGTGGGCCTCGTGGAAGTAGAGAGTAGAATGATAGATACTAGAGGCTAGGAAATGTGTATGCATGGGATGGGGGGGGGACAAAGAGAGTTTGGTTGATGGGTTCAAACATACAGTTAAATAGAAGACAAAAGCTCTATGCTGGGTGCAGTGGCTCATGCCTATAATCCTAACACTTTGGGAGGCCAAGGCGGGAAGATTGCTTGAGGCCAGGAGTTCAAAATGAGCTTGAGCAATGGCCAGACCCAGCCTCTATCCAAACAAAAAAGAAAAAAAAAAGCCAAGTGTGGCGGTGAGGGCCTATAGTCCCAAGTACTTGGGAAACTGACATTGTTCACTTTCTTTTAAAGTTTTCTTTTCCTCTAGTGGGATCCGCCAGTCTGCCTTTCCTCCTACCTTGCCTCCTGGCTTTTCTTTCATACAAGATTCATGGTGACATTTTGTTCAAGAGGAGCTTAGCCTTCCTGCATGGCCTATCACCTATTACAATAGTACTTATGGATTCTAGAAAATTTTTGTCCACTCTTTTTCACTGCATGGAACAGATGGCATTTGAGAAAGCATCAACCTGAGATTTTATCTGTCTCAAACATTAAATTTGTCTTGTAGTACTGTATTTTCTTAAGTCTTCATATTTAAGTGTGCACTTACCACTGGCATTTCCTCCTGTCATCAATTGAGGCTGGCCTCAATGAAGAGATTAGCACGTGGCTAACATGACTTTGTTCTAACACAGCCTTCATTATTATCATTTACACACTCTACAACCTAATCTACTAACATTTATTACTAATCTATCTCAGAGATATAATCCTTGGATCCTATTTAAGCTCAGTTTTTTTTTTTTATTAGATCATAGCTGTACACATTAATGCAATCATGGGATACAGTGTGCTGGTTTTATATACAATTTGAAATATTTTCATCAAACTGGTTAACATAGCCTTCATGGCATTTTCTTAGTTATTGTGTTAAGACATTTATATTCTACACCTAGTAATTTTCACATGTACCCTTGTAAGATGCACTGTAGGTGTGGTCCCACCCATTACTTGAGACTAATTGGTAAGCTCACCTTACCAATTCTTTTTTTTTTTTTTTTTTTTTGAGACAGAGCCTCAAGCTGTCCCACTGGGTAGAGTGCTATGGCATCACAGCTCACAGCAACCTCCAACTCCTGGGCTCAAGCAAGTCTCCTGCCTCTGCCTCCCAAGCAGCTGGGACCACAGGCGCCTACCACAAAGCCCAACTATTCTTTGGTTGCAGTTGTCATTGTTGTTTGGCGGGTCTGGGCTGGATTCAAACCTGCCACCTTAGGTGTATGTGGCTGGCACCTTAGCCACTTGAGCCACAGGCGCCAAGCCACCTTATCAATTCTTTATGGCTCTTTTTCTCCTTAGCTTCACAACAATTACTCTCATAGAAATCTGAATATTCTAGAGGCCCTTTGATGTTCTTTGTATCCACTACTTCTGGTATATTTACTGACAGAATATGGGCCTGTTCTATAAGGCCAAGAGTTCAGGGGCACTATACCTCCTACACTAATCCTGGTATTGTAAATTAAAGATAGCAGACCATAATAACTGGTGTGGTGCTCAGAATCTGCAGCTCTGACTATGAGTCTTAACTTCAACTACACATTTCTTGAAGAAGGCAGTTAAACTTCAGTTTCCTTAACTGTAAAATGGTTTGTCTCACAGAGTTTTCAAAAGGATTAAATTTACTAATGCATTCAGATTATTTTATAAGTATTTGCTATATAACACTAGTTAAACTTTATAGACTTATAAAATAGTAGACCTGAAGACAGTCCTAAGGATCTCATCTTATCTACGTACATACTGACTAGTCAGATTCCCAAACAAGGTTAAGAAAATTGCTCAAGTTCACAACAGCTAGCGTGGCAGTCCTGGAGGTAGAATACATATGTCCTAATCGAGTTCTCTTTGCCTCATTGCTTTTTTCTTCTGTTGATCACTAGGCACTATAGATTTTGCCTTGGAGAAGTGTTTGCATAATAGATAATGTTTATTGAGTATTATGATGTGTTGGACACACTTCTAAGCATTTCATGCATATTTCCATATCTTATCAGAATGATGACCTCAAAGGGTAGGTGCTATTTTATCTTCACTTTGCAGACAAGAAAATTGAGAGTCAGAAAGAGTAATTTACCCTAGAATCCATAATCTTCATAAGATTAAAGTTTCAAAAGCTAATGAAAAATGATATGATTAGTTGGATAGAAGTGATATGATTGGTGTCTACTTCAAATTAATTACTGGGCCCAGAGAAATAAGAGGCCGTAATTGGTTTAGGTGTGGGTTATGTGCTCTTCTCTTACGTCAGTGACTAATGCCAGGAGAATGGAATAACCTCATTGACTTAAGACAAATATGAATCACACTTGGAGCTAAAGTCAACTCTTCCTAAAGCACTTGGCTATGAATTGTGATTGGAATACTTTCCCCTGAAAAGAATTAAGTGCTATTGTCAGGCGAAGAGAGAAATAGGTTTTTCTGGAAGACACTCGCCAAATGTGCGCTATAGGTCTCCTCTCTTTCTCTTTGACAACTCAGATCTTTTTTTCCATTTGATGTCCAAATTAATTTTGCCCACTTTGGCTCATACCAGTCTCTGAAGCCATATGGCTTGTGCCATACTGTGTACTTTATACTTGGCTTTCTGCTGTTTTGATAGTATATATATTTAGAATTTGAGACTCCAACAGAATTATAAGTTCATTTAAGGTACAGACTGTGTCTTCCAACTTCGTGTAGCTCCACAGCATCCAGAACATTTCTGGGCAGACAGCCTGTGCTGTACAAGCACTTGTTCACTTGACTTCGATTGTTGAGTTAGGTACAACCACTTTGTTCATTTTGGTCATCATCGAGATTGATGCTGATTGCTCTGGTTCACTCAATCATTTGGCTCTCCACATTCATCATGAGGGTAACAAAGTAAATGGATTGGTTAGGCTTCAGTTGGTTCACTGGGCACTTATAGAAGCACTTATAGATATAGCCTTGCCAATAAATAGTACTTGTCTGTCTGTACCCAAACCAGACTCCATAGTTTGTGTATATTTTGAAGACAAATCTTTTTGTTTCGCTGTAGCTACTATTAAAACCATTTCTATGGAAAACATTCCCTAATAATTGGTTACATTTGAGTTACTGGCAAGAGCTTTCCATTTTGTAGTGTTTGCTTATTTTAACTATTGTACCCTATTTGGTACATCTACCTCAACCTTCTCCTATTTTGTTTTATTATATTTTTGTGTCCCATAATCAAACTTCTGGGAAACAGCATTAGCCACACTGGGTGCAGTTCATCTTGTACAAATAATCCACTGTTACTCTGATTTCCCCTAAGTGGAACACTCAACTTTTCCCCCAGATCCATGGCATTTTTATTTTTTTATTAAAATATTAAGTGGATCCCAAAGAGTTATTCTGTCCTGTTTTTGAAAAACATGAACGTTTCGAAAGCTAACAAAAAAGTGATGTGTATAACCAAATACCAGTAACGTGAAACTTTCTAGAATAGGTCACAAGGCATTTCAAGCGTTCCTTGCTTCTGGAAATTGATACAAACTAATCTCTCTTCCCAGGGTAGTGTTTTCCCCATGTCTTCACTTAACTATGATTATTCCTGCTCATTATTCAGGTGTCGACTGAAATTTCACTTTTTTATGGAGGTAGAGATTGTTTTGTTCACTGCTGCATTACGTGTTCAAAAAAAAATTTTTTTTTTATGAGACAGAGTCTTACTTTGTTGCCCTTGGTAGACTGCTGTAGTGTCACAGCTCACAGCAACCCTTGGGCTCAAGCAATTCTCTTACCTCAACCTCTCAAGTAGCTGAGACTATAGGCACCCACCACAACACCTGGCTATTTTTAGAGATGAGGTCTCGCTCCGGCTCAGGCTGGTCTCGAACCCGTGAGCTCAGGCAATCAATCCACCTCGGCCTCCCAGAGTGCTAGGATTATAGGCATGAGCCACGGTGCCTGGCCTGTGTTCAATAAATATTATTGACTGAATAACACATTATTGACTCCTATTTCCACTAAACTTTAACTTGCAGAGCAATGATATAAGTATCATTTTCAAGTCGATGCAATGTCTAATTTAGAAAGCAAGAAGGTCATAAAAATTTATCCGTTAAAGAATTTTAAGACTTAGAAGATATCTGTTTTAAAGCAAACCACAGAAATCTTTAAGTTGAATGGAAGTAAGGGCAAGTAACAATACATATCTACATTAAAGACTTCCACCTGAAGATTATAGATTGAACGAAATAAAGCCTTTAGGCTTAACTTAGAAAGATTTACACAGGTCAATACAGGGCTTGTAAACACAGAGTTGAGAACCTGTGTGCAAAGAATAATAAGGAGCAGTCTTTGTTATTTTGGAAATGTAAGTAAACCAAGAGTTGTTGTGTTTTGTGCTTTTCCTAAACTTTTAAAGATTTCTGCTTTCAAATTCTGTTCTTCCACTCATCAGATGTTTATTATTTTCAACTTTTAAAAATATTTTTATGCAAGTTTTGCATACTCAGGAAAGAAGAAAACACAGACGAGTGTAGACAAATAAAATCAAATAAAATCACCTATAAACCCATTACCTGACCTTAAACTACAGTTCACATTGTAATGCTTAGTCAACTTGACTTTTTGGTGAATGCATTACACATATGGGTAGGCACAAAATAGAGCATGTTAAACATAACGATTTGCTATCTGCTTTTGTATTCTGGTAAAATATACCCCAATTTGTACAAATAATCAACACATTGAATCCCACAAAGGCATAAATGTATTCATGATCTATGTATATGTGACTTAATAAAGAAATTACCATATTTACCATTTTTACATGTACAATTCAGTTGCATTACTTAAATTCACAGTGTTCTATAACCATGATAATCATCCATTTCCAGAGCTTTTATATCACCCCAAACAAAATTCTGTACCTATTTGGACACTAACTCTCCATTTCTCCATATTTCATGCCGAAGTAGTAATTATTTTATTTCCTGTTTCTATGAACTTACCTATTTCAGGTACTTTGTAGAAATTGGATCATATGATATTTGTTCTTTTCTACCTAGCTTATTTCACTTAGCATAATGTTTCCAAGGTTCATCCATGTCGTGGCATATATATGTATAAAGTCTACTTTAAAGAGAAAATATTCACAAACTTTACATTTGGCAAAGGCTAATATCCAGAATCTACAAGGAACTCAAACAAATCAGCAAGAAAAAACTATCCTATCAAAAGTGGGCAAAAGACATGAACAGAAATTTTTTAAAAGAATATAGATAAATGGTCAACAAACATATGAAAAACATGATCAATATCATTAATCATCAAGGAAATGCAAATTAAAACCACAATGAAATACTTCTGTCTGAATGGTCATTCTTAAAAAGTCAAAAAAACAGTAGATGCTGGTGTGGATGCAGAGAGAAAGGAACACTTACTTACACACTATTAGTGGGACTGCAAATTAGCAGAACCTCTATGGAAAACAATATGGAGATGCCTCAAAGAAATACAGGTGGGCTTACCATTCAATCCAGCAATCCCACTACAGGATATTTACCAAAAGGAAAGGACGTCATTTTATCAAAAAAACACCTGTACTTGAATGTTTATTACAGCATAATTCACAATTGCAAAGATGTGGAATCAACATAAGTGCCCATTCATGAATGGGTAAAGAAAATGTGAGATATATATGTGTGTGTGTGTATATATATATATATATATGTATGTATAATATATCATAATATGAAATAATGTCATTTGCAGTAACAAGAATAAAACTGGAGATCATTATATTAAGTGAAGTATCTCAGGAATAGAAAAACAAACACCATATGTCCTCACTAATAATTAGGAGTTAAATGATGGGTACATGTTCACACAAAAAGGCGTAAAGGACATTGGAAACCAAGAAAGGGGTAAGCTGGGAGGAGGTTGAGGGCTAAAAATTTACCTATTAGGTACATTGAGCACTATTCTATTGACAGACACATTAACAGCCGTAACTTTTTTTTTTTTTTTTTTGAGACAGAGCCTCAAGCTGTCACCCTTGGTAGAGTGCCATGGCTTCACTGCTCACAGCAACCTCCAACTCCTGGGCTCAAGCGAGTCTCCTGCCTCAGCCTCCCAAGTAGCTGGGACCACAGGCGCCCGCCACAACACCCGGCTATTTTTTTCGGTGCAGCCATTATTGTTGTTTGGAGGGTCTGGGTTGGATTTGAACCCGCCACCTTAGGTGTATGTGGCTGATGCCTTAGCCGCTTGAGCCACAGGTGCCGAGCCTTAACAGCCGTAACTTAAGCATTATGCAAGGTAACAAAAATATCTGTACCCCCTTAATGTATTGAAATAAAAAAAAATAACTATGAGGTATATCTTTTAATTGAAAAATTGGCAGGGCTGTCTGTAGGGTTCTTTATTTGACTGTGTTGCTGTCTGTGCTCTGAGGTTGGAACTGGCTAGGTTTGACTGCCTGGTGAGACCACTGGCTGTACTCAACAATTAAAACAAAGCTGCTAGACACTCACTGAAATCGCCTCTGATCAGGAAGGGTTACGGAGTGTATTCTCTGGCTAGTTGGTACCAATATTTGGGTTCTGCAGTTGAATGGGAATTCAGTTTGGGCTCTGATGTTAGAAGGAATTATTTTTCATGAAAAATGGTTCCAGAACCTTAATCTAGAAATGTATAATTTAAACTTTATTCTCTAACTATGAAAAGCCTTGGAGCTGTATCTGGACCAAGTCATTCATTGGACTCTGGTTTGAGCAAGTGTAGCCCCTAAGCTCTGCAGAAGCACATAGTAATGGCTATCTACCTACCTGGACAGGGCCTTGGAATAGGCTCTAATGATGGACTAAGTTGCTGTTTGGACTCCTGGGTCAGGCAGATTCAACCCCTATGCACCACAGAAATGAGCTATGGTGACATTTCCCTGCCTGGGCAGGGCCATGGAATGGTTTCTGAGGCTGAGATGAGCTGCTGTTTAGACTTTTAGCTTGAGTAGGTCTATCCCCTAACCTCCCCAGAAATGTGCTATGGCAGACATTCTACCTGCCTAGGTAATGTATTGGGGTGGGCTCTGAGGCTGGGCATAGAGGCTAGTTGTCTAGGCTCTAAGCCAGGTTGTGTATCTCACTGTGCTTCTGGACGTGACTAGCCCATCTTTGTGGGTGAGCAATGCCACTGGCTGGTATCTCTCATTAGGCACTGCCACTGGCAAGAACACAGAGCTACCACCAAAATCCACATACTGTGATTGCCGCATCATTTCTATATTTCTACATAGCTACGGATAGTCTAGCCCTATCATTACTCCCAATGCTTCCTGTCAACTGAGAAACAAGTGGACTTTCTGGGAAGTGTCTCTGAATGGTAGAACAGCTGGATTCTATCACTTAATTTCTTTGCATTGGTTACCTATGCTCTCTTATATTTCGTTGAACTTTAATATCATAGTTTTGAATTCTTAGGTAATTTCTCATTTCTTTATTTCTTTTTATTGGACTCTGCCACTGAAGAATTATTTTGTTTATTTGGACATATGTTTCATTTCTTTTCCATATTTCTTTTTTTTTTTTTTTTTTTGAGACGGAGCCTCAAGCTATCCCCCTGGGTAGAGTGCCATGGCATCACGCTCACAGCAACCTTCAACTCCTGGGCTCAAGCGAGTCTCCTGCCTCAGCCTCCCAAGTAGCTGGGACCACAGGCGCCCACCACAATGCCCGGCCATTTTTTGGTTGCAGCCATCATTGTTGTTTGGCGGGTCCAGGCTGGGGTTTCGAACCCGCCACCTTAGGTGTATGTGGCTGGCGCCTTAGCCGCTTGAGCCACAGGCGCCGAGCCTTCTTTTCCATATTTCTTGGTCCACCTGCTGGTATCTAGTGCATCTGGTGTAATGGTTGTTTACTTTTATGAATTGAGTTTTTTGGGGGGAAAACATTTTCCTACTGATGTACCTGTAGTGTTTGTTGTGTAGGGTGCTTTGACTTTGCTTTTGAGCGGGTGCAGCAGTGTAGTCTATAGATGACTTTTTTGCTATACATACCATCAGTTGTGCCTGTGAGTTCCTCAGTGGCTTAGGCTATGGCTGCTAGTGGAGACTTTGGTAAGGCTCTGTTAGGGACAGAGATTCCAGTAGGCTGGTCCTTGGGCACCAGCAGTGGCAGTGGTGGGCCAAACATGCCACCTCTTGAGCCCCTAGGTAGTGTACATGGGCACAAGTGATAGTGAGTCCAAATGGTCTAATCCCTAGGCCTCCAAGCAGCAATGTGTACTAGCAATGACAGCAATGGGCTAGGTGGGTGGGTAAGTCCTCAGGCCCATGGACAGTTTTCAAGGCATCAGTGATGGCAGTAGAAGTTACAAGCCAATCTTTGGGCCAACATGTGGCATATGTGGGCACGAGCAGTAGCATCAGCAGGCCAGGTAGGCCAGTTACCAGGTTTCAGTTGCTGATCATGGAATGAGTGCCATTGGTGGTGGTGGTGGTGGATGGTTGAGCAGGCCTGTCCATAGAGTGTCATAAGATGTGCATGGGCAGTAGTAGTGTCAGGTTTGGGGTACATCAGTCCTCAGGCTTCTTGATGATGTGCGCTGGCACCAGTAGCAGTAAGTACAGTGTGCACAGATGCTGGTGGCTGCAGGCAGGGCAGATGGATCTCTAGCCTCCTCACTTGAATGAACATATGGAATGGGCATGCCTGTCTTTAGGCCCCTGCAAGTCATGTAAGGGAGCCAGCACTAATTGGCAGGGCAGATTCTCCAAAATATTTAGCTTTGATAGTAGAGAAATGACTCTTTTTGCTTTATTTTTTTTTGAAGCTTGCAAATGGTTTATTTATTTTTCTTTTTTATTAAATCATAAGCACATAGATCACGTATACATTAATGCATTTATGGGGTACAATGTGCTGATTTCATATAGAATTAGAAATGCTTATATCACACTGGCTAATATATACCTCATCTCATTTACTTAGTTATTGTGTTAAGACATTTATACTCTATACTAATGGATCTGACGTGTACCCTTGCATTATGCACCATAGATGTGATCCCACCATTCACCCTCTCTTGATCTGGCCTTCCCTATCCCCTCTCATCCTCCCCTCCTCCCTCCATCATCCTGGGCCATAGTTGTGATCTATTCTTCGTATGAAAGTGTGAGTCATTGTAAATTGGTTTCATAATAATACTGAGTACATTAGATATTTTTTCTTCCATTCTTGAGATACTTTACTAAGTAGGATATGTTCCCATTCCATCCATGTAAACATAAAAGAGATAAAGTCTCCATCTTTTTTTAAGACTACATAGTATTCCATGGTATACATATACCACAATTTCTTAAGCCATTCATGGGTCGATAGGTACTTGGGCTGCTTCCATGACTTGGCTATTATGAATTGAGTTTCAATGAACAATCTGGTGCACATATCTTTGTTATAATTTTGCTAAAATATATAGTTGTGACTTGATATTTACATTTCTATCATTGACTACTTGAATATCTACTCCATAGTTCTCCAGGGTGTTTGTGTTTTTGAAGTGATTTTAGCTCTTTATGCTTCTAGTCAAACTTGTAAATGACTTGATGTTTCTACTGGAATTCAGAAGATTTCTAACAATGTGAATTTTTGAAGTGGAAAGTAATGTTAATGAATGTAATTTATGAAAGAAATTTGTGTTTATTATAAAAATAGAAGCAGTATGGAAATGTATAAAGCAAAACATCAAATCTCTATTATTTCTGCTTTTCAGAGGTAACCTTAGTTAACAGTATTTTTTTTGCTTGTTTCTATTTTTTTTACTTGGAATTTTTTTTTCACATGTTTAGTATTATTGGCAATTTATTGGCTGTGATTGCCCTTTCTTTTTTAAAAAATGAAATCCTAACTGTGTATTATAAGGTACAATGTGCTGATTTGATATACAATGTGGAAGGCTTGTTAATTAGTTAACTGTTTTTTTTTAAATCAGAATATTCTGGGGGTACAAACATTTTAGTTACATGAATTGCTTTTGTGCAGTTTGTCTCAAAGTTATAGATGTACACGGGTGTTGATCCATTAGTTCCAATTTACTAGTGAGTACATGAGATGTTTGTTTTTATATTCTTAAAATAATTTGCCTAGAATGTTCTCCAGTCCCACGTAGGTTGTTACAGAACGTGTTAGTTCACCATTTTTTTGTAATGGCTGGCACAGATTGGGAGAGACAGTTAACTGTTTTATGTTTATCTTTCTATATATTTTTTCTCTCCACACATGAACTTATATGCTTTTTTTTTTTACAAAATGGAATAATAATATATATTATAACATGTTTTTCGTTCCTTAAGATATATGGTGAATATCATTCCATGGAAGAACATAGTTTTTTTTTTTTTTTTTAAGAACATACAGTTTTTAACATATTCTTTGTCTTTAATTTAGTAGAGATTCACTTATGGTTAACAATTTACTCTATTTAACATTTATGCACTCTCTCTCATGCTTCTGCTTTATTTTAGAGTTAGTTGCATGTATCACAGCCTTTTACTCCTAAATAATTCAATATGTGGTTTCTAAGAATAAATATACTCTCTTACATACAGTTTTCCACTGTAGCAAATATAAATTGATAAAATTTTTTTCTAATCTCATGTCCATGTTACATCTGTGTTAATTGACCCCAAAATGTCTGCTATAGAATTTATTTTTCTTCAGTAGAGGACTCAGGTAAGGTCCGGTATTGGAATTAGCTGTTAATGTCTCCTTTTTGTCCTTTAATTCAGAGCATTTGCAAAGCTATGCTGTTTAATGATATTGACAATTTTTAAGAATATGGTTTCCTTCCTCTTTTAAAATAGATTGCTATTTCTCTGATAAGTTCCCATGATTAGATTTATTTTATGCATTTCTGAGTGGAATAGTACATAATTGATGCTGCGTTCTTCTCCAGGTCCTGTATTTCTAGGCATGCCCACGTGTTCCTCCGTAGTGATGTTACTTGTGATCATCCAGTCAAGTGTTGTCTGGGTTCTCCACTCAGCAATTAGTATCCCCTGGAACATGATTAACAATCTATGGGGAGACAATTTTAGAGCATGAAAATATTCTTTTCTTTATCAAAAATTTCCCCTAGGTTTAGCATCCATTGATGATTACTACCTAAACCGATGTTTATTATAATGATTGCGAAATGAAAAATTTTCAATTCTATCCCTCCCTTTACATTTGCCAATTGGTGCTCAGCATTGCAGGGACCAAATACATCCTTCCTTCTCTGCTTGTTTAGTTTCTTAATTGCGCTAGTTATCATCAGTAGTATAGACTCACGAATTTCTATTTTTCAATGTTTTATAATGAATCTTTTAAAAACTTTTTCCACTTGTCCTGTATTTGGCCAGTGGTAGCCCCTTGAAGTTGGCTCCTATGTACTTTTGATATATTTCCATTAGTATTCACACACTTCTTTGCCTGGCAGAAAAGCGTGCACCAGGCTACTCTTGTACCTACCCTGCTCATCTCTGAATTCAGCCATGTTCCGGTGGACCCCTTAGCACCATTTTCTTTTGAAAGGTTGATTATTCAAATGCATAAATATAACATAATTTACTTAGGCCTTCTGCTAGATTTTGGACAACGTAGATCTTTAAATTTTCATTATTTTCTCTTTATTCTAAGTGTAACCAGGTGCTCTATTTGTTCCTAAAGCACACTGTGGTTTGTAGAACCAATGAGTCCTAGAAAACCAGTATTTGTAGAACCAAATGCCCTTGAGGGAATCTATTTGCATGAGGTGATATACATGGGGGTTTAAAGAAGATTTTTTGCTGTTTCCTCATGAAGGATTTTGCAGACTAGGGCTGGAGAAAGGGAGAAGATAAGGATAATGACTAGAGGGATACATTTGGAAAGTGTGGTACATCATCATTACACAACCAAATCGACATCTGTGAACCCACCTCTGAGCAACATTAAAGAACAAAATTACAAATCAAACAGAAATTTTACATTTCATTAGGGAAGATTACTTCATATTCAAAGAGCAGAAAGATGGAAGAGTCACAAGGGCATTTTGTGAGGTAGTTTTCAGTATAGAAGTATTATCAGGTTTAAATTATGAGGAAATGACTCATAATTTGAAGGCCATAGAACCTATTTTTATGGCTATGATATAGATATAGATATTTTATTAAATCATAGCTGTGTACATTAATGCAGTCATGGGGTATAGTGTGCTGGTTTTATATACAATCTGAAATATTTTCATCAAACTGGTTAACATAGCCTTCATGGCATTTTTTTAGTTACTGTGTTAAGACATTTATATTCTACATTTAGAAATATTCACATGTACCCTTGTAAGATGAACCATCGGCATGGTCCCACCAATAACCCTCTCTCCACCTATTGTCTCCCCTCCCCTCCCCTCCCTCTCCCCTTTGGTAATTACATTTTTAATTTTTCAAGGACTCTTTATACTGTTTTCCACGACAGCTGCACTATTTTACATTTCTACCAGCAGCACATAAGGACCTATTTATTTGTTAAGCTCTGTTCCTGGTTTTGAAATTGCCTGATCCTTTGAAGTTTTCAAACTATACGGAGTCTGATGATCTCTTTTTCTCCTTGATGCCTCCTCTGCTGAACACTAGCACTATGATCATGACATGGAAGATCTGATAAATAACCTCAAACTCAATTAATAAGGGGAGGTACCCCACGAGCACACTGATGAAAGCAGGCAAGTATGAACTTGATCATATGATTCATAAAGGTGTTGGCAATTTATGTGTATACAAAGTGAATTGTATGCACTTTTGTGAATAGAGCTGAGATAAAGTGAATTACTTCTTTGGTGTGCAACCTATATAAGGAATTGTGAAAGAGCGGGGAAATAGGTAGCCAGATTGTTATGTAGCACATGTGATAATCCTTCCTGATGGCTTTTAGTGAATACCAAGAAATATTCCTAGTTATAAGAAGTAATCTTCTCCAGTACCCAAAAGACTTCCAGCAAAATACCATCCTGGGTCAAAAGCGAGGAAAACTAATAAAATATTCTTATCCCAAATTCTCAAGTGGAAAGCTCATGTTCAGTCATTCAGGTTTAATTAACTATTCAGCTACTAGAATCTTAGTTATAAAATGACCTTAGTCTTTACTTTGTTTCAAATAGAGTACACTATTGAAGGGAAACTAGCTCTTAATCAAAGTGAATAGCTCACAACTCCATGCTTTTCAAAAGTTTCTCTTATGTGAACCACATCCTTGGAAGGAGCTGTAGCCACTTCCTAGATTATGTTGTAGGATATGCAGTTGTATTTAGGGCTCGCTCTGTGCTCTGTGTGTAAATGAAGGAGATATTTTAGTCTTAGTCTAAGCGTTGGTTATTTGATGAGTATTCCCAAATCTGAAGATGGGAAAATGGACTTTGGAAGAAAGCCGCCTGATACTAAGTCCCACCTTTGCCATCCACAAGTCATATGACCTTTGACAAGCACCTTAAATTTTCTGTGGTGCAGTCTCCTCATCTTGGAAATGCAATTGAGAACTCAGGTGAGAATAAGATGGCATAGATTTATCTCTCATTGCTTCTCCCTGCTGAGTACAATTTCAGTCCCAAGAAATAATGGAAGAGGTGAACTATGAATGGAGGCAAGAGAAAGGTGACGTGGTCTGGAGCACAAGGGCTGGAGGAACAACACAGTGGCAGTGTACCTTATGTGCCCCCACCCAACAGAAGAAGGTGATCAGGCCCAGAATTTCCTGACTCCCACCCTAGCAACAGAAGACAGCTCAGGTAGGCTCATTCTTCCTCTGACTGAACAGAATTCCTATAAACCAGACCACGCAAGCCTGGAAGCCAAGGCAATGAGGATTGATTGATTGGCAGTCCTGCTGATGAGAAGCAGCTAGACAAAGCACTTTCCTTGAGTGGGCCTGAGATTCTTCTCCCTCACTTAGAAGTACTGGGGTGGCAGGCACTGGCAAGAGGGGCCCCACTATCACATGTGGTATGGCTCAGAAAGCCTTTCTATCTGTGTAGGCCAGAGACTTTCTGCCATTGGCCAGAGGAAGCTGGGCAGATGGGTGGCATGATCAAGGTGAGCCTCACCCTAAACAGTGGCCAGGCCAGGGCCCCTTTGATCTTCTGGGCTCGAGATTCTCCTCTTTCACAAGGGGAAATACAGTATGAGCTTATTCATATAGTAGAGATGACAGAGGATAGAACCAGTGAACTTGAAGATAGATTGATAGAAATTACCCAGTCTGAACAACAGAGAAAAAATAGACTGAAAAAAATAGAAGCAAGGCCTCAGATATTCAGGAAATAATGTCAGAAGTTTCCACATTTTGTATCATTGGAATATGAGAAAAAGAAGAGAAAGAGAGTGGGGCTGAAAGAATATTCAAGAAATAATGGCTGAAAACATCCCAGTTTTGGAAAAGAAGGTGAATGAATCTCAAACAAGATAAACCCAAAGAAATCCATTGCAAGGCACATCATAATTAAATTTGTGAAAACTAAAATAGGGATAATAAACACTGGGTCACTAGGAGGATTAGTTGGTGTAATTCATGGGAGCTGCATGGGGCAAAGCCAGTCAGGGCTCAAAACAGTGATCTATCATTATGAGCTGCTTCTTTATTGTGTTGATAGACATTCAGAGATGATCCTTGAATTCTTTTTTTCTTTTACTTTTTTTTTTTTTTTTTTTTTGGCTGGAGCTGGGTTTGAACCCACCACCTCTGGTATATGGGGCTGGTGCCCTACTCCTTGAGCCACGGGCACCACCCATGATCCTTAAATCTTTAAGAAAGGTATACATATTAATATATGCCCAGAAGCAGAGGTTTCTTTTTATATTTCTTCTAGGTTTTAGCCTCTCAGAATTGGAATGTCAAGTTTCTGTTTGTGGGAAGAAGAGTGGGGAAGAAAGAGAAGAGGATAAATAACTCTTGGGACTTAGTCAGGAGGCCAGTAGGAAAGAGACGGGCCAATTGAGGAAAGTTTGTTAAAGATACTATTAGTAAAAGTGTGACTTGGGTGAAGGGAATTCAACAAAAATGGTACGAGACTCTAAGGCTAGAAATAGCGGGAGCCTATAGGTTAAAAGGAGCAAGAGGACTACATGGTGACCAGAATCTTTACAAAGCTGTATGAAAGGGCTGCCTGATAGAAGATATGGCTGTTGTTCAGAGGACTTAGATAACCCATGGTGATGCGGCAGAGAGAAAACGTAGGAATCAAATATCTTGATTTCACTGTGCTGACCATTGATCAGCTGGCAGTAGCTTCCATTAGCCAAACCTGATGGTTAAACCAGAAGACAAGATGACCTGTTGATGCAGCCCAGAAAATCATTTCCCAGGCCACAGAACAGAAGGAAGAAGGGTGAACATGGACCGGCGGAGACTAATAGAAAATAGCTAAGACAAGAAGTTTGTTTATCAGTCATTCATACTTTAATATAAATTATTTTATTCAGTAACCAGAATTGCTTCCTTTTGGTTAGTCAGCTGAAACACCCGGAGGAGGTGGAGGAGTGAGAAAGGTGGTTATTTTTCATATAGATCCCGTAGTACAATTTCATCTTTGTTGCATTGAACTTACAGAGACCATGAGGCGCCACAAAGAACCCGGACAGTGGTAAAAAGAGGCTAACAGAAAGAGAGAGAGGGGATCAGAAAAGGAAGGGAGAAGGATCAAAACCAACTTAGCATATTCTGCAATTTTGCCTTTAGTTCTAATGGTCATCAAAATCCATCTCCTTCACTTCCTTTGGCATTTTAACTGATCCTCCATAGAAAATGAGTAAGAATAGCCATCTGAGTTTTTGGCTCGGAAACTTTCAAAGTACAGTAATTAGAAATGACTAATGTTTGAGCTTTTAGAAATTTAGAAAGATACATTTACATCTGCTAAGCAATTAAAGACAATAGACTTAAAATCAACTGCTTTAAAATCGGAATTTCCTCGATACCCTCAGAGCTCAGATTTCACTTAATGTACCTAAATGCAATCACTTGAACATGGATAGTTATCCTAATAGTCAAGTAATTAGAATCTCATTATGGCCACTCAAAAGACAATTTCTCTTATGGGTGGTATTCATAATTATGTGATTCTGAATCATGACTGACTGTTGTATGCCCTACAGCACCTCTTGCAATTTAATGTTCTTTTTTTTTTTTTCCACCTCTCAGTGCCAGCTAGCCCAGGCTCTAGTGGACCAGCCCTGCCGGGACTGAGTGCCTTCATCCTTTGAAAGGCCTTCACTTCCTGATAGGCTCTCAAAAATGAGGTGGCTCCAGCAAACCCCCACCAGCCTAGAACTGGGGACTTGGGCCACATCTGGTACATGTAGAGATCCTGGGGAAATTTGAGAAGTCGGCTGAAACCCATGCACTCCCCACCCCGTGAACATTTTGAGCTGTTTTAGGTGATGACCCAGCTCCTTCCTGCTTCACCCATTGTCTCAGGTGCCTCCAAGTAGCAGAAACCTGCATTTCTGTGGTAGGATCACCTATGCTTTGGGAGCACTGCAGTGGCCTGGTGGCTCCGAATGATGAGCTGCTGGTTAGCCCAATGATCTCAGTTCTTCATTGGGGCACCAGCCCGTGGAGCCACCACCTTGCCCAGTGGGCCCTGAGTCAGAGTCGTCCACATCTAGGGGTCTTATATCAGTCGAGGCGGCAACATTGCCATTTAAGGACCTTCCCATTAGCTCTCAAATGCATGAGTGTTTAATATAGATTACTATGAACTGAGCACCTTCTCTGAACCAGCTTTACACGTAAGCTGTTGTCGTGAAAGAGGTGCAGAGATTACCACTAATTACCGTAGGAAATTGGAGATTTAGAGAGGTTTAATGACTTTCCTGAAGTCATACAGTTATTTAATTGTAGGACAAGATTTTTCACAGAGGCCATGCTTTCTTTTTTTTAATTTCTTTTATTTTCATTTAATAGTATAAGAGGGTACAAACATTTACTGGAGACTCTGACCCTAAGTCAAGTATCTCAAGAATGGAAAAAAACAACTCACCACATGCACCCTAATAATTTAAAACTAATAAACAGGCACACCTTGACACAGAGAGAAATAAAATTCACTGGAAATCAAGAAATAAGGAGGGGTGAGGAGGGGGTATTAAAAACCTACCTAATAGGTACAGTGAACACTATTCAAGTCATGGGTATGCTCGTAGCCCTGACTTAAGTATTATAAAAGCTATCCATGTAAGGCAAACATGTAGCAATCTAATATTCTAATACAGAAACTAGAGGTCTGGAAGTATGTGAAAAAGGTATCTGCAATTCAAGGTAGCTTATGAGATTCTTTTTTTCTATTTTGAGACAGTCTCACTATGTCGCTCTCAGTAGAGTGCTATAGTGTCACAGCTCACAGCAACCTCCAACTCTTGGGCTTAAGCGATTCTCTTGCCTCAGCCTCCCAAGTAACTGGGACTACAGGCACCCACCACAATGCCCAGCTTTTTTTTTTTTTTTTTTTTTTGTAGTCGTCGGTGTTGTTTAGCAGGGCTGGGCTGGGTTTGAACCCACCTGCCTCAGTATATGTGACTGGTGCCCTAACCACTGAGCATAGGTGCCAGGCCAGTTTCTGAGAGTCAAAGTATCTCTCCCCTAAGAAGGCATAATTCTAGCTACTGATAGCAAAGCTGAATGCTGAAAGTTTTGCATTTCCTCAGCTCTTAGGTCTTCCTTCCTAGGAATCATCTCCTTTGGGTCTGTGTGGTTGTGAGTATGATCGTGAAATCCACCATCCTAACATTGATTCTACCCGACTCACTGATGTCTTACCGAAAATCATAGATATGACCACATTGTTAAAGAAAAATAACTCTCCTGTGTCCCTTCACCTTTTTAGAGGGAATTTTCTTCTCACACTTTGTTTTATATTTTATGGTGGAGGACAGACAAAAAAGAACCATAAATGTTATATGAATTTTATTATGACAGCACTACTCAGGGCTACTTATGTTTTCTAATAGACAATCAAATACAAATAACATTTCTATAACGAACAGAAGCTGAAAAGCATAGATATTGTAGTCATTTTGTTACTCAATTTCTCAGAATTAAATTTAACTTGAGAAGGAGAATATATTTTTACTTCCAAATATCTGTCCTTTACTGTTTAAAATTAAAACTCTACCATAGGAAGTAGACTTTCTTATTATTAGGTCTTAAAATCTTTATCAATGACGTGTCTGATGGAAAAGTCATTTTTATATGTTTGGATATTTCTTAGTAGATATTTATTTATTCAACACAAAGTGAGACATATGGCCATATGAAAACCTGTATATGTGACTGGTGCCCTAACCACTGAGCTATAGGTGCCAGGCCAGTTTCTGAGAGTCTAAGTATCTCTCCCCTAAGAAGGCATAATTCTAGCTATCAGTATTATTGCCTTCAATAATTCCATCAATTAGCGAATGGGTAAAAAAAATTCTGATTCATCCATCTATACAATGGAGTGCAATTTATCAATAAAAAGAGGCAAACTACAGATACTTACAATATGGATGAATTTCAAATGTGTATTGCTAAGTGAATGAAACCAAACTCAAAAGGCTACATATTGTTTGATTCCATTTATAAGACATTCTGGAAAAAAAACAACATAGGGCATAAATCACACCAGTGATGTCCAATGGCAGGGGGTGGGAGTGTTTGAGAAAGGTTGAGGGTTGAGTATAAAGGGACATAAAGAACCTTTTGGGGTCGTGGCTATGGGCACATGCTTGTATGCATTTGCCAAAGTTCATAAAACTGTACACTAAAAGAGCTAATTTTACTATATCTAAACTAATCTCATTTGTAACATCAATAAAACACATTGTAAGATATTATTTAACCCATTCTCGCTTATAATTACTCTGCAATGATTAAGTATTCAGCGGAATTTCCAAACCTTTTACTTCTTCTCTTGCCCACATTTTGGCTAGTGCCAGGAATGTTCACACTTCTTTTTTTTGTTTGTTTTTTTGTTTTGCAGTTTTGGCTGGGGCTGGGTTGGAACCCGCCACCTCCTGCATATGGGGCCGGCTCCCTACTCCTTGAGCCACAGGTGCTGCCCAGTGTTCACACTTCTACCAGAAAGTAAAAGAGGCTAAAATGAGAACTGGGTAAACATTAAATCCAGTGATATTTATCACTTATGGAAAACGTACAAGTAAATATAGGAAAACCAAGGTCTGAAATTAAATTTGGGACATGTTAAGGATTTCAATGATCTATCACCAGGGCTGCCTTTTTTTTTTTCAAGAAAGAGTGTTGAGCTGTTGCTCTGGGTAGAGTGCCATGGCATCATAGCTCACAGCAACGTCTAACTCTTGGGCTCAAGTGATCTTCCTGCCTCAGTTTTTCTATTTTTATTAGAGATGGGGTCTCGCTTTTTTGCCCAGGCTGGTCTCAAACTCATGAGCTCAAGCAATCCACCTGCCTTGGCCTCCCAGAGTGCTAAGATTACAGGCATGAGCCACTGTGCCCAGCCACAGCTTTTGTTTATATAAATCATACCCACCAATATTTACCATATTAGAAACTAAAACTGCAAAATGTTAAAAATATTTATGTCTTAATTCACTTAAAATGAGCAAAAACACATCCATTCTATTTAACATAATAACATATATCTGTTAAAAAAAACCCCTACATTTTCAGGAATGAAAAAATGATAATGAAGAGTGATGTTTTTTCACATTTTTGAAAATGTTTGGCTTAATGAGAGACAGATGGCTTCTCCTGTTGGGTTCTGCGTTCAGTCTATTATGATGCCCTGCTCTTCTGTAAACTTGTAAGAGGATGAGGGTGAAAAAAAGAAAATAATATTTTAGTACTATTATGAAAATAGTGTCGATCTTCTGGACACCGTGAGAAGGCGTGGAGGCCCACAGAGGAGAACAGCTGTTCTATACTATTAGTGTAAGAGAAAGGACACATAAAACAGGTAGTGTGAGTCAGGGGCTGTGCTTAATGCTTTGTATACATTATTTATTATTGTCCTCAATTTATAGTTGAGAAAACGGAGGTTCAGCATCATTAGGAGGTTGACATAGCACTGGCAGTACGTGGCGGAGCTAGCATTCCAACCCAAGCACTTCTGCCTCTAAAGCAAGGGCTTTCTTCACTGTACCCTGAGCACATTTGTTCTGATAATTGAAGTGCGGCCACAGAACCTGCTTCTTCATCCACCAGTTGAAGGAAATAGGACTTTATAGTAGTGGAGCATCTAAGGATTTTACATAATTACTCTTTTATTCCATGCATTTGGAATTTCTTCCGGGTAAAATGGAAAGGGATTAGTGATTCTGAGGAAAAGCGTTCCCAATTTTCCTTTCAAAACCCTTTGTTTTTCTGTCTT
This sequence comes from Otolemur garnettii, assembly GCF_000181295.1. NCBI lineage: Eukaryota > Metazoa > Chordata > Mammalia > Primates > Galagidae > Otolemur > Otolemur garnettii. The sequence continues at coordinate 2,815,035 of NW_003852550.1, forward strand.
TTCAAATACAGAGCGCAATCACCCTCCAACTACCTTTTGATCCCCCAGTATCTCTTGCAGGAAAGGATCGATAAAACTAATTCTCACTTAGGTGTTAGAGATTTAATGATACTTCTCTGAGGAGTATTTTTACTACCTGAGAGTGGGGAATGGTTCTTATTCATCTTTGTAACTCCAGCAACCTGTACGCTGTCTGGAATTGTCAGCGTTCAATAATATTGGTTGCCTTTACAGAAAAATGGGAAGTAAAAGGTCAAAGACGGAGGTTTTGAAACCAAAGAAAGAGTGAAATTTCAGTCATCAGTGGGGAAAATACATTTCGTGGGCCCAGTAAATCACAACACACATAAAACTACATGAAAAGACATTTGCTGATTTGATTGCTGTAGAAACTCTGGAAGGCAGATTGTTGGTTTGACATTAATTAATCGTTTAGAATGTTAAAATCAGCTGTTAATTATCAACATGAAAACTAATATTTTTTGCCACATTATTTATTTTTATGCTGTTAGTTTTCTTCATGGGTGCTGGAGGGATTGTGAGAGTAAAAGTCTGTTTTGACTGACGGTGATGTTGTTAATTACTTCTCCCATTAGTGGTTTGTCTTTATTGTAGTTTGACCTGCAATCCAAAGAAAGTTCGTAGTCATGTTTTTCACTGATTCCATTTGGAAGTTTGACCTCATCTAAGAGGAAAGAAACCTACTCATTGTACAAAGGATCAAAATTGGGGCATGACATGTAACGTGAGCATACTATTAATAGAAACTAACCTCTACCGCATATCAATATCAGATTTGTATCTAGCCAAATCATGTTTATATTTCATGTGGTTTTAAAAACCTGCAGAGAAACCATGCAAACGATAATCTTTTGTGCTGATTAAGGAAATGTGTTTTTAATTTTAAATCAGAAAATAACCATGTTAAAAGCAATAGCTTCCAGCCAGAATTCATCTTAAAAAGGCTGATGGAGACTGTATTATTAAATCTTTCTAACTTACTCTTCCATAAGTCTAAGTCCAATATCAAATTTGTCCATCCATACTTGTAAATAATGATTGATAGACAAGGTTATTAAGTTTGCCTTGTTGGTGTGGCTGCCTTCTTAATAATGAAACATATTAATTTCCTATCAACCTCTAGGGTAGACAGCTGTTGTTATAAAATCCAGGGGATAACTTGCCCTACCCATGTGTTTGTCAGTAAAAGATCAGTCTCAGAGGAATTCAGTTATTAATTAAACAAGTTCTCAGATATTTGGAACACAATCAGTGGCAAACACTTCCTATGCATATTGATGTCCTACTTTTACTCTGGGACTTGGATATCTTATTAACATGAGCAAAAGGAATCATCATTTATGTGTTGAAATTATCCTAGGTAAGGTTGTTTCCATATCCAAGAATATATTTAAATAGGACTGGAACTTTCTTTTTTTTCATCATTGTAGGATCCAACTCTGAGGATTTTACTGAGATAATTAGCTGTAGTTAAGTAGGCACACTGTGGATCTTGCTAAGAGTGTTTCTCACTCAGCAAATAAAAAACGGCTAATATTTTATAGTCACTTTTCTAATCACTTCTTTTCTCCCTTAAAAGCTCCCTTTAGGGCAAATGGGGGTGAAATGCTTCTCCACACATAATGTTTCCCAGTCTGTGGAGGGATCGCCATCAGTGTATTACTTAGAGAGGTCAAAGACCAAAAATAAAAATTATTTCAAGACGTGAAATTAAGGAAAACAACATCCAAGGTTCTGTGTGGGCAACAGCAGCCTTTTTTTCCTTCCCTGGTAAGGGCGAGCTGAGTTTGAGAAGGAATCCAGCACATGGATAAAGATGGATGGGCCTTTTAAAGGTTGGAAGGGTGGGGGTTGGCCTATTCACCTTCCTTAGGTGGGACATCTGTTGGAAGGGTGGAGGTTGGTTCTATTTGGGCAGGTCCACTCTATTTGGGTGGGTTGCTACAGTTGACTCTATCACACTTGGCCTCTTTCCACCTTTCACTATTCCTCCCCATGAGAGGTTCAGTGACATGGTTAATGAATTTGGGAACAAAAGAGCCTCCCCACTTCTTTGTGGAAATGATCTACGTTCTCTTTCACTCTTCTTTTGCTGTTGTGAGGGCAGGATCCCTGATGCATCTTGTGCTCTGTTCAGCATTGCCTGTGAATGGGTGGATACATTGTTAGTTCTGAGACTCAGTGTCAGGAAATCCTCTTGACGAGTAGTAACAGGCATATCCTTCAACCAAGCCTATATAAGTAATAAATGCTCATTGGTTTGTCTTATTTCACAATTGATTCAGTGTTCACCCAGGAAAAAGGTAATCTTCTAAGATTCCAACATCGGTTGCCATCATCTACCTATTGAACCATTCTTTCCAATGCAAACTACTCTCCCATTTACTGGTCCATTCATCTGTTCCATTCTCTTTCTGCCTTCCCCCCAAACCATATTTCATCTGAATGAAATACAGTTATCACTCTGTTTACTGGTAAATGGTATAATCTTGGATCTTACCTAGAAAGAACTCATCAATATCTTAGGAAATAAACAAAAAAATCAATAACAAATTTGAGGCAGAGTTTTTCTTAGGGCATTGTGAATTCAAAATTATTATAACCTTCATGCCCAAGGGGATGGATAATGAGGGAGAAGAAGCAACTTTATTTGTGAATACTGAACTGATATGAGGCCTTTAAACAATTACCCCATGAAACCTCCAATTATCTATGAAGTAAAACAATTGAGGCTATCCTTTCTACTTCTAATATATCTACTTTAATTTTATTTTCCTCATTTAATGCTACTTTTAGCACACATTTGAACCTTATTTTATTGTAAGAAGGTTTAGGAATACTGTAGAGAGGCTGTATGAAAGCACTGGTATGGTTTCCTCCAAGACTTCGTCCTCTGAAATACCCTGGGTTCATGCCACTTGAAGGAATGTCCAGATAGAGGGGTACTTGTATGAAAATTTCTCAGAATTTCTAAGAATAATTGATACAACAGGGCCAAAGAATGTCATCACCATGCTGCCATTAATTTTAGAGATGGTAGAAATCAGGTACTCTGTGACAGCTTTGGATCTGAAAATTCAATACCACTAACATTTATTTCATTCCTAATATGCATGTAACTGTACTAAACACAGTGGGGACTATAAAGAGGCTGTCTACTTGGGGGCTATTGCCCCCAATTAATCACACAGTCCTTCAATTGTCTTTAAAAATATACTAGAGTTCAGAGTGTGCACCAGATATTCACAGATATTCACCAGATATTCACAACATATGCAGAGGGTGCTCAGGGCCTAAGACTTCAGCTCTTAGTCATATAGCATGGGCTATAGTCTTTGAGGATTAGTTTTTGAACATGAAGTCTTAAATTTGGAAAAAAAAAACCTTAGCGATTACCTAGACAAGCCTCCAATTCAATGTAGGAATATCCACTATAATACCTCTTAGAGGCGATCATACAGTCTCAGCTTCGATATCCCCAGTGACGGCAAGCTAACTACATCAGCAAGGCAGCTAGCTATGTGTTTACTAAACTTTTGTGTAAAATCGTATGTTCTTCGTGTGTTTATTTGTGTAATATAAATTTTTATTTCTGAAGACTTTTTTTTCTGTGAAGTTGTAAGGAAAAGCTTATATTACCATGGCAACAGAAAATGTGGCATATTAAGGTTGTTGAATCAGTTGGTTACTGACAGAGCTCATAAAAGATGAGGATTCACATGGAATCCTCAACCCAAAATAAGAGAAGAAAATCCTAAGGGGTTTCTCTAGTACCTTACAGCGAGTGTGCTTCTTGCTAGAGTTAAGCACTGGCTGTGTGGTTACCAAAAGGCATCCACCTGCCATTCTTGAGAGAAAGTAAAGTTTACACAAAGCATCTCTTCGGAATCCACATTATCAGGGAAGATGGAAAAATGTCCACAAAACTGAGGCAATTTTATTAAAAGAAAACAAAGAAAGGCCACATACTAATTACATAGGAAGAACTCAAAGCTAGGGTATTACTCAGTGGGGGTATAATGGTCACGTACACAGGCATAGTCCTTGACCTCATAGAGTTTGAGTTTCTTTACCTATAAAATGGTAGTAAATAATAGCACTTCCCTCATAAGATTATTGTGAGAGTGAGATGGCGCCTGATGCATGTGGAGAGTTTGGCTCAGTACACAGCACTGACAGCTTGGTAGATGTGCAATAAACAAGTGGAAACTATGTACACATGGGGGTGCGTGAATGTTTTGCATATCTTTGCCAAGGGAAAAGAAGCCATACTCTGTAAAATAATTTAAGGGAGTTTATTCTGAGCCATATTTGAAGACCAGGACCTGGAGCCACGCCCAAGAAGCCTTGAGCAAATGAACTCTCTATGGTGGGATTATCCTTTGATATTGTACATTTCAGGGAGACAGGAATAGCAGATAAAGTCATAAATCAGTACATGGAAGGCATAGATTAGTTTGGCCTAAAAAGGTGGGACATCTCAAAGTGGGGGCCTGTAGGTTATAGGTGGGTTTAAAGTTTCTTCAGTGGATATTGGCTGAAAGAGTTAGGCTCTGTCTAATATATCAGGAGGCAGTGAAAAGGAATGCTTAAGGTAAGGGTCTGCTAATAAGAGAAAAACTACAGAGCATATGCCTAGACACAAGTGGTTTGTTGTGGATATTGAGGACTTGCAGATACGTCTCTCATAGCCATCAGCCTGTTAATGAGTCATAAAGGACATCTGTAAGAGTAGGAATGGAGGGACACGTGATGAGACATGTCTGATCTCCTTTCTTATGGCTAACAAGTCAGTTTTAGGGGATCCGCTTGGCCAAGAGGGAGTCCAGTCAACCAGGCACTGGGGAGAAGGGTTAAGATCTTATTTTGTTCAAATATTCAAATATTTGAAGAAATGGCCTATAGAAAATGGGATAGGTATTATTTGGGAACTAGGAGCTCTTGGTAGAAGCCCTGGGGAGAGGCAAATTGCTGCTCAAAAATGATCAAAGATGGGATGCATTGCTTCAGAAGCTTGAGAGTTCCTCACTCTAAGAGGCATTAAAGCATAGAGTCAATAGCATCCTCACTAATATGTGCCCTGTCTTAATTCTTAGTTGTGTGACCCTGATGTTTTGTTAAAGTCCTTCTGCTCATGCAAGCTACAGAGTGCAATCAGATGCAGATAAGCTGATGAATTTTCTTCTCATTTTCCCCAGTCCAGATGTGACCTGATGAGATTTGCTTTCTAGACTGAGATACAGGGTCAGCAATAGGATGAGGCAAGAGAGACATGCAGGGTGCAAAATTTAAGGAAGCCCACTCTCGGGGTCACGCAAGTGCAAGTGCATGGCAATTGCACCATCTTGAAAGTGGATGTCTTCTTACGTTTTGCACCGTAGGCATTTCTCTTGCTTCACTCTAGTCTTGGCCCTGGTGAGATGTTAGGTCTATAAAGAGTAAGGTTTGCTGGGACTTCTTTTAAACAACATTGGCATCAATTGTCTCAGGTTCAAGAGTCTTGCTTGTCAGTAATGCTCCCCTCCAAATCTGATTCCCCAGGGCATTGGTGAGCTAGAGGCATCTCTTATTCCTAGGGGCTCCACTGTGTGCATCTGTCACTCAGGTGCCAGTGCTGACAAGACTTGGACAGCAGCACATTCCACACATGGTGAACACTCTCAGTATCCAGAAGGTCTGCAGGGCAATACTCCTCAAAATAAGTCCACTATTTACAGAAGACATGTTTATAGGTTTTTCTTTCATGCTATAAGTATGTACATATGTTTATGTCGCCAGAGATGCTTCTAATCTAGGGTTTCGTGGTTTTCATCTCCTCACCCATCTCTAGCAATTTTTTCTTTCCCACCCCATCCTTTAACCTGCAGTTGAAGACGCAGTACTAAATTGTTTGGCTCTCTCGTTTAGCTGTCTGGGAGCGGGGATGGGAGCACCCAGGCTCTGAAAGAGCCATGTTCGGAAAACCTTCAGCAGAACTCAAGGAAAGTAGAGGTCTAAGTGAGGAATCTTTCTGGGAAACAGTCCTGAGAACGAAGGGTATTGGAGGAAGGGAAGGGGCAGTGTAAGCTGGAAACCAATTGTCCATGTAGCTTGGCTTATCTCTATGCCTCTGGTGTGCCAGGAAGGTGAGGGTACCACTCGCACAGCCTTGAGTGCTTGGCACGTGGAAGTCCGTACCATCCTGGGAACGGAGCCTTAGGGTTATTAGGTTTCCCTAGTTAAAATACTATCTACCTCCTTATTTCTCCCTTTGCCTATTTGGAGGATTTGCAGGGATTCCAAAGAGGAATCCAAAGGTCTGAATTGGCATCCAGAGAAGCAGATCTTCATCGAACCTATGACCGTCAGTGAGGCAAATTGCATCAGGACTACAAGACCTTTTGGGGTAAATGATGAAGAGTATTTAAGGACCCGCAGTCTGGCCATGGGACAATAAGATTAATATTCCTGATCAAAGAGAGGGCATAGACTTGTCCCCACCTTCTGGGGAAAGGAGTCATGGTATCAGGAGTAAGAAAGAATTTTACCTAGCTCTGCACTAGATCCTGGCTCACTGGTTTATTTTCAGGAAGAGTACTTTTGAGTAAGACATGGGATGACTAAGATAAAATGCTATCCAGCGTATGTCCTGACAGCTTAGTCCCAAAATCATCAACAAAGGGGACTGGGAACTTGAGGAGCCAAATTACCCTTTGAGAGCCTCAGGAGAAGTAGTAAATATTAGTGAGGTGAGTCGTTCCAGCCTGCTCTCTTTCTCAGCTGCTTTCATACAGCCATGAGGATATTCCACATGTGAGAACAGCTCCACAGCTGGGCCCTGACACACCCACAAGCTGCCTATACAGCAGCCACTTTTGTTGTGAGGCCAGAACAGGGGTGGAGTATCATCTGGCTGCTTCAGAGGGACGAGTGGTTGTAAAGAATTTGGAGGGGAGGGTGCAGGGAACTTTGTGGAAGAGAGATGAAGAGAACATAAATCAGTCAGTGAGGTAGTGCCTAAGTAATCCCGGTAACGTTGCACTATTAAAATGGAGTATACGTAGTCTTAGGCAATTGTGGTGGGATGGGACATAACTCAGCTCAAAGTAGCAGAATGATTTCTCACCCTCTAAAGAGGAAGCAGGTCAGTATCAATATGTTGACTTTATGTGCACAATTGATCTCAGACAAAAATGGTGAGGGAAGCATATTTTATCCATATTTGAGCTGACTTGATCAAGTTTGAGAAAATGTATGTGTGTGTGTGTGTGTGTGTGTGTGATTCCTAGAGGCACTCAGTAATTAGCACACAGAGTGATACTGAATGCTCATCCTTGCTGCCTCCCCAGGCCAGCTCTTCCCACAGCCCCTGCTTATCACCTCCCAGATTGGGTTTCCTGCCTCCCACTCTCTACCCCCCTTCTGGGTCCCCCTGCCTCTCTTGGCTTCTAGTCTCTGGCCCTTTTCCCTTTCAGCTCCTTTCTCCCTGCTTCTCTCTTCTGGAGTCAGGTTCTCTGCACTCCCCTCCCCTGCACCCCCTCTCTCTTCTTTCCTCCCTTTCCTCTTAATCCCCCGATGTTTTTCTTCCTTCAGATCCATCTGCTCAGACCTCCCAGATTTCTCCCCTCTGGGCCTCAACGCTGACATTCTACTCTCTCCTTTGCTTCCTTTTAGTCTACAAGGCAGTAAAGGAGAAAAAAACCATCTTTACATGTAACGAAACCGCCCTAATTCATCCTAATTATGGAGTAGGGGGTTGGGAGTGGGAGAAAGGGAGAAGTTAAGGTCAGTCTGGATTAATGAAAAAATCTAAGTAATAGAACATTTTGAAAAAAAAAGTGATTGTTTACCTTTAAAATGCATCCAGTCACACTGCTAACTGGCACAGAGTCTAAGGGACTCTTACAATTGCTTTAACAAAGAGATAAGAATCATTTATAATTGCCATTATTTAAATACAAATGCAGCTGGTTAAGGACCTTACTCTCATTAAATAGGCTGATATTCTCCTTATTTACATTAAAATCTATTAGGATATCCCTTTTCATAGCCAAAGGTAAAATTCTGTTATAAAGGTTCTTTACAATGATTTCTCTGTCACTGCAGATGGTCTGTGAGAACAGTGCTTTGTTGATCTGGTTACTAAAATTACTGACAACAATAATGTACAGCAAATGCTTTTCCTGGTCCCTATCTATTTAAGTAGTTCTATGTAGATGGTGAGCTGTCTTCTTTGCAGATGGTAAACAGGGGAGGGGAGTGGGTATGAGTTATTCTGGAGCCGAACCATGTGGATGTGTGTATTGGTGTATCTGTGCACAGATCTATGGCTTTCTACCTGTGAGCTCTTACAGAAGAGAGGAGAAGGATTTAAGGGGATTGTGTGTATAGTAACAGATACTACAAATAAGGGAGTCTTCTTGTGTCTCTTTGTGCGTAAAGGCATGGTAGGGACCTGGGTGGCTGTTTAGGCATCTCAGTAAATGTGTTTGTATCAAGATATGTGTGTCTGAGATCTGAGTCTTTATATAAATATGGGTATATGTGAGACCACTTGTATAAACATTTGTGTGAAGAGTGGAGTTTGTGAAAATTGTAGTTTAGCCCCGTGAGTGTGTAGCTGTGTGTAATCTGCATATGTGTGAGAAAAAGAAAGAGTTTTTGCTCCATACCAGTACCTCTCAAATAGCTTAATCCCTACTCCTCTCTTAATGTTGATCTTCCTACCATCTTTTCCCTTTCAGTCACCTCTCTATCTTTCCTCCCTCTCATTTTTTTTGTCCCTCTCTGGTTTCAAAACAAAACTCCTCAAGCTTCAGTCAGTTATCCCTATCTTATTCCTGTCTTTGATTCTCCAACCATAGCCTTTTCAGTTTTTCTATCTAGGAATATTTACCCATGATTAATTCAAAATGCCATTCTAGGGCAGTTCCTGTGGCTCAAAGGAGTAGGGCACCGACCCCATATGCAGAGGTGGCGGGTTCAAACCCAGTCCTGGCGAAAACTGCAAAATAATTATAATAATAATAACTAAAAAAAAAGAGAGAAAGAAAATTATATTTAAAAAAATGCCATTCTAAAGTGTAGGGGAAGTTGTAGGGAAAAATCCTTGTAAGGGTAACAAGGGGAGTATTCCTTGGTAAAGTCCAGCAATTTTAGACTACAAGACTCCTCAGGCAATACTCACACTGTCTCCTTAATGCCCAGTGAAAAGCCTGACACCAGGGTAGCCCTCAGTTCCCATAATCCTCCTCTCCAACCCCTCAGGGTAGGTTATGTCTTTAGGCTTTGTCACCACTCTCAGACCCCTTACCTTCACGATTTTTCCCAAATTGTGAATGTTGGCCTCTCTTACCATAATCTTCTACTCATTCATTTATTTCCCAAATACTCAGTGACATATCTTCACAGTCAGCTACTGTTCTGGGCATGTATGTTATATCAGCGAACAAAAGAAACTCAAATGCCTGTCCAGGTGCTCTTACTCTAACGTGGAAAGACAGACAACTAACAATAAAGATAAGAAGTATGTAAAGGATACACTATGCTAGAAGATGACAAATGTTAGGGAACCAAGTAGTAGAAAATAATAAAAGTTAGAAGTATACCTGTAGTGGTGGGTGTTGCAAATTGCAGTTTTAAAAAGAGTATTCTATGTGAATGTTTTAAAGCAATAACTGAGAAAATGACATGAAGGCTGTGTTGACCAGTTGATGGAAGTATTTCAGATTGCATGTGAAAACCCCACACTGTACCCTAGAAGTGCATTAATGTACATAGTTACCGTTCAATAAAAAAAAAAAAAAAAAAAAAAAAAGAAAAAAAAAAAAAAAAAAGAGTATTCTAAATGGACCTCACAGAGAAGGTGATATTTAAGCCAAAACTTGAGGGAGTGAGTTATGCAGATTTCCGGGGCAAGAATTTTGCCGCAGAATCAAAGGCTCTATGGTGGGAGCATGCTTGACATTTTTTAAGGCACAAGAAAGATGCGTAGTGGCTGGAACAACATGAGCAATTAGCAGAAAATGTGATCCAGATAGGAAACGGTGAAGGATGGGAGGAATATTTATCCATATACTTATAATCCTCTACTCCCTGTTATTCTTTCTTATCTTGATTTCTTCTCTGTAAAGTGGTTAACAAATATTATCTGTGAGGATTTAAAGAGAAAACATATGTAAGGAACTTGCAGCATCATAAGCCCTTAGGGAACATCAGTTTCCTTAGCTCCTTCCCAATCTCCTTAAGTTCCTCTTCCCTGGCCCTCCCTCCAAAAGTGTAAAGAGACTAAATGAGAACGTCCATGGTTTCTATCTCAGCATCTTTGACTTCCTCCTCTCTCTGATGTATTCTGTCTTCAATAATTGTTCCTCCTTGTTATGGTTTGAATGTTTGTCTTATGAAACTCATGTTGAAATTTAATTGCCATTGAAACAGTACAAGAAGTGATGAGGTCACAGGGGAGCCACACTTATGAGTAGATTAATGCCATTATGATAGGAGTGAGTGAATTGTTGTAAGAGTGGGCTGTTGTAAAGCAAGCCCAGCCCCTCTTGCTTTCTCTTTTCCCACATCCTTGCTTGCTCTCTCATTTTCCACCATGGGATAATGTGGCAAGGTCTTCCCTAGATGCTGGCACCATGCGCTTGGACTTCCCAGTCTCCAGACTGTGAGAAAACAATTTGAATTCTCTATAAATCACTCACTCTCCTATATTCTATTACAGCAACAGAAAATGGCCTAAGACACTTACTTCTTGCCAAGGCTAACACACCTCTCTGCCTGTGCTTTCTATGCCCATCTCTTCCCACTCCCTTATCCCCTTTCTTTCCTGTATTTTCAAACTCTCCCTTTCAACTTGCTCCTTCCCTTCTGGAGACAAGTACGCACAAGCCTCCCTTACCATAAAATACTTTCCTTTATCTTACTACATACTCAAGCTACAGCTTCATCTCTCTTCCCCATCAAGTTTCTTAAAAGAGTCATGTTGCTTTTTCAGTCTCAACCCATTGAAACTTGACTTCCCCTTTCATTTCTGTATAAAGCTGAACTCTGGATGGTTACTAATGTCCTCTTTCTCACCAAATCCAATGGGATATTTTTATCCTTCCTTATTCTTGATCCCTTTGTAAGGTACTTTCACGAAAAGCACGCAAACTTTGTATAACAACTGACGTGGATTCATATTAAAATCCTAGCTCTGCCAGTATGTAACTTTTTTGAGCCACAGTTTTTTCATCTTTGGAAAAGGGTTAATAATGTCTACTTTGCCAGGAGTTGGTAAGGATTAGAGAAAATTGATGTAATTATCCAGTATATATGAGTAACAGGCACTAATTAAGTGATTTATACTCATCTTCCGTGATTGCTTTTTAAAATCTCTTTTGCTGTTCTTCCTCCTCATGCCACCTCAAACCGATTTGCACACCCCCAAGTTTTGCCCTTGGATTTCTTATCTCATCATATTGTACCTCCCCGGTGTCTTATCTACTCCCACCTCTTCCGCTAATATGCATATCTGGATGGGTCTGACATCTAGTTCTAAATGTCTAGAAACCTATTCTAAATGCCTGGGGTGTATTTCCAATTTAAAAACCCATTCCACTATATAGTTCCATGATGGCACATTTGGGATAAATGAGAGCAGAATTTGAGAGGGACATGGACAGAGAGACAGTGGAGATAGGGTGCTGAACACCAGGCTAAGGAGTGGCTTACCTAAGAAAGCAGACTGAAGAAGTTCAGTGAAATGTAGCAACATGATTTGAGTTTAGCATCTATATGAGGGATGCACCCCATCAGCAGGGGTATCCAACCTGTGGTCTGAAGGCTGCATGCTGATTTTGTGACACTTCTTTTGCTTATCTGTGGTGTCCAGATATCACAAAAAGTATGCATGAACCTCTCTCTCTTTTGCTGATCAGCTTTTGTTCATGTCTATGCATTTAATGTGTGGACAAAAGGAAAAACAGTGTGACAGTAACAACTCTTATTCTTCCAATACTCGAGTGGAAGACAAAAAAAAGTTCGACACCCCTGCATTAGAAAAGAGAGAAGCTAAAGTAGGGAGGCCATTGAAGAAAATACTGTGATGACTTAGTTATTGCTAGATGTAATTTTAGAAAGAAAATAAAATAACATAAAACCCAAAGAGTTTTGCAGAAAAAAAGGATTAGAAAAATTTGGCAGCATACTGGATGTACTGTACAGATTTCAGAGGAATTGACAACATTCCACAGCTGCAAGGATGAGACATTGGAAAACTAATGGTGCCACTGGTGGCAATGGTGAGGTTAGGAGTTGTTTTGAAAAGGGTCAGGCAAGTGAGAAGGGAGAATAATTAAAAATTTGACATATTAAATTTCAAGGGACAGTAGGAAACCAAAGGGAGAAATGTCTTATGAACAACTGGAACTAAAAAACAGAAAAGAAAATAAGTTCAAGTTAGCCACTCTGGATGTATTAGAGTCGTGTGTATACCAGGAGTAGCCAAAACCAGGAGAATAGATGAACTCCCCTAAAGGAGTGGGGACAAAGGGGAATAGGTGGGGGGCAAGAACTAAACTTTGGGAGAGAGCCAGAGGGAATAAGGGGGAGGAAGCAAGAGAGCTGGAGGAGCCAGAGACAGAGAAATAAAAAACACAAAAGGAAAAACAGTGTGACAGAAGCCCACTGACTTTTGCACTATTTCATTGGTCCCTGACTGCCTCTTCTATGTGTCTGCTCTCTTTCACTCCCCCACCTGGGTCTCCAGCTTTTCTTTCCATTCATTGTTTAGCTGGGCCTCCTGGGCTACGGAGTGTAATTATTATTCCTACTGTCTAAACTACTCTCAATTCATGCTTCCCTGCACCCTTCAACTATTAACCCTTCCTTCCTGTTTGTACAAACACACTCATTTGCAAAACACATACAAATATATACAAAAGGTGCTATCTTTGCTAATTTTGTAAGTGATGATAAAGTCTGAAATCCAATAGTAAATGGTCTTTCCTTCCCAACAGGGTGGACTGTGGAAACAAATATAGTTAATTCACTCTACATTTATTTGTTCAGAAACAATGAGTGCAATACACCACCAACATATTCCTATCAAGCCCTTGCTGTGTGAACAGCTACCCCAAATTAATGAGAATATTGTGAACAAATTAATATAGATAATATGAATAATAAGGAGAGTAACAGCTTCAGATTTACAGGCATTCTTTTTCTATTTGAATGTTCATTCCTCAACATCCATCTTGCCTCCCTCTATTTCTCTCTCCTTTCTTACCTGCAATCACATCTCTTACCTTTCACATGCTCACATTGTACACATATCCATAAATATTCTCAAAGACTCAGAAATCTTTTACATACTAATTTTCACACAAAACCTCCTACTCAGACGTTTTTATGCTTTTTGCCAGCTTAAGTATTCAACTAACACTCAAAATACAATGAAGAAAAGTCATAGCAATCTGACGTAAAATTAAATCATTTATATTTTTCCATCTTTGTAGCTCTAATAACATTTTGCTAATAGAGGGTGCAGCATAGAGAGCTAATGAGCTAATACTGACTTTGACTCAGATCTTTTCTACTTGATTTACGTTTTACTTTATTATGGTTCTGCAAAATAAAAAAAAATTCCCTTATTCTTTGTCCTGACTACTTTAAGCAACATATACTTATAGTAAAAATATTAAAAATTTAGAAAAGTGTAGTGAATAACAACCAGACATGCTCTGTAACCATGACAAAGTAACTGGCAATGGATTTGCCTTCTTTCTATGAATACAGAACTGGAAAAATATTTGAGGACACTGTTTTTAGGAATTGAACAGGAAACACCACAGGAATATAGAACCTAAGAGAAGGGAGACAAATGAGGTGAACCTCACATTCTCTCCATTTCTCTTCCTGGAAACAATTTTTCTCACAATGGCATAGGAGCCAGTAGTCAGTGAGAGGATTTCCTGCAGGTATGCCATGAAGCCTTCCAGAGAGTGGCTGCTATAGGTTGCGAGCAAAATGGAGGTACTAGAGGTCACATATTAGGGAGAGATACTAGAATTCTTGTCCAGCCTGAGTGAAGAGAGCTTGTAAAAAACCTAGGTCCACAGAAGAGGCACCAGAAAGGCCATGCCTTAAGAGTGAAGACCATTCCTTAAAGTTAGGGCTACTTTAGACACATTCAAAGACACCTAAAACCAAGCAACCTCAGATTCAAAAAGAACCACTAGTGAATGACCTACTTATGAGAACAAACCTCATAGGTATTTAAAGAAAGATTAATCCAAATATGCTAAATTATGTCATTCACAATGACCAGCATACAATAAAAAATAATAGTTATATAAAAGCAGAAAAAAATTAACTGGAATCAAGAAAAAAATACTGTCAATAGAAAATAATTTTGTGATGATCCAATTGTTGGAATTATCAGTCAAGGACTTTAAATCAATAATGCTAAATAGGCACAAGGAGTTAGAGGAAAATATGGTCTTAATGGGTGAAATCATGAGGAATCATAGCAGAATGGGAATTCTAGAAATGAAAATATCACATGAAAAATAAGGTGGATGAACCTAATAGCAGATCGAAGATGGCAGTGGAAAGGGGATAGAACCTAAAGACAGTCATAGGAATGACCCAATCTGAAGAGGAGAAAGAAAAATGACTAAAAATAATACAGGGCAGCACCTGTAGCTCAGTGGGTAGGGCACCAGCCACATACACCACGGCTGGCGAGTTCGAACCTGGCCTGGGCCAGCTAAATCAACAATAACAACAATAACAAAAAAGTAGCCAGGTGTTATGGCAGGCTGGACATTATAGCTCCCAAGTCCTAGCTACTTAGGAGGCTGAGGCAAGAGAATTGCTTACACCCAAGAGTTTGAGGTTGCTGTTAAGCTGTGACTCCATGGCAGTCTACCCAGGGTGACAGCTTGAGACTCTGTCTCAAAAAATAAAAATAAAAATAATAACAAACAGACTTTCAGTGGCCTATGGGAATACCAGATGAAGAAGAGAGAGAGTTAGAATGGGACAGAAAAAAAATATTTGAAGAAATAATGACTGAAAATTCTTTAAGTTTGGTGATAAACAGAAACCTACAGGTATATGAGGATAAGTGAATTGAAGTGGGAAAATATGAAAATAAAACTATAGCATATTTCAACAGATTTAACCTGTTGAAAATAAAAGATAAACAGAAAAATTGAAGAAATTCAAAGTAAAATGGCATATTATATACAGAGCATCTTAGTTTATTCATTCATGCTGCTACAACAAAATGTTACAGACTGGGTAATTTGTAAAGAACAGAATTTTTTTTTTTTTCTGGAGTCTGAGTAGTCCAATATTAAGTCATTGGCAGGTTTAGTGTCTGGTAAAGGCCTAATCTCTTTGCTTCGAAGATGGTGTTTTGAATGCTGTCTTCCTCTTCAGACGTAGGTGGACGGGCAAAATGGCCCAAACTCTATGTGAAACGTCTTTAATAAGATTCATGTGGAACCACAAAAGACTCCAAATAGCCAAAACAATCTTGAGAAAGAACAAAGCTAGAGGAATCATACTTCCTAAAGTCAGTCTATATTGCAAAGCTATAGTAGTCAAAATGATATGACACGGACATAAAAACAGACAGAGAAACCAATGAAATAGAATAGAGAGGTCAGAAATAAGCCCAAACATGTACGCTCAATTAATATTTGACAAAAATGCCAAGGATGCACAATGGGGAACAGATAGTCTCTTCAATAAATGGTGTTGTGAAAACTGAATACATACACACAAAAAAAAAAAAAGAAGAAAAGAAAAGAAATTGAACTGTTGTGTTATACCACTCACAAGATATAACTCAAAATAGATTTAGAATTTTTAGTTACATAATAGAGCAACAAAACAATCAATTGTATATTTAAAAAAACTAAAAGAATAGAATTTGAATTTTCCTAACAAAAGTTGAGGAGATGGCTGCTCCAATTGCCTTGATTTGACCAGTACACGTTGTATACATGTATCAAGACATCACATGTGTTCCATAAATATATACACCTATTATATACCCATAATAATTAAAAATTAAAAATATAAGCATTCGGCTCGGCACCTATAGCTCAACCAGCTAAGGCACCAGCCACGTACACCTAAGGTGGCGGGTTCAAATCCCCAGCCCAGACCC
>NW_003852550.1:2831249-2844679 GCF_000181295.1 Otolemur garnettii
GACTCGCTTGAGCCCAGGAGTTGGAGGTTGCTGTGAGCTGTAATGCCACGGCACTCTACCCAGGGGGACAGCTTGAGGCTCTGTCTCAAAAAATATATATATATAAGCATTCAAATGGAGAAAACTTCAGCAGAACTGAAAGGAGAAATATAAAAATTTACAAGAGATTTTATTTATTTATTTATCTATATGAGACAGAGTCTCACTTGTCGACCTCCATAGAGTGCTGTGGCATCACAGCTCACAGCAACTTCAAACTCCTGGGCTCAAGTGATTCTCCTATCTCAGCCTCCCAAGTAGCTGGGACTACAGGCAGCTGCCACATGCCTGGCTATTTTTTTTAAAGGTGGAGTTTTGCTCTGGCTCAGGCTGGTCTGGAACTGGTGGGCTCAGGCAATCCACCCACCTTGGCCTCCCAGAGTGCTAGGATTACAGATGTGAGCCACTGTGCCCAGCCTTAAAAATTTATAATTATGGTTGGAGAGTTCAATACACTTCATGAAGAATTGATAGACAAAAAATCAGTAAGTGTATAGACCAGCACAAAACACCATTGACCAACAGGATCTAATCTACATTTGTAGAACACACCATCCAATAACTGCAGAATATGTACCTCTTTAAGTGCAGATGGGACCAACATAGACCATATTTTGGGCCATGAAACAAATCTTTTTTGGCTTCTAGAGGTTGCCTGCATTCTTTGGCTTATGGTTCCCTTTCTCCATCTTTAAATCCACCAACCATAGGCTGAGTCCTCATACTGTCATTTCTTTGGTTCTCTCTTCCTTAGTCACATCTCCCTCTGATTGTTTCTGGGAAAAGTTCTCTGCTTTTAAGGACCCATTTAATTAGATTGTGTCCACCTGGATAATCCAGGATAATATCCCCATTTCAAGGGCCTTGAGAACTCAATCATATCTGCATGATCTCTTCTTCTATACAAAGAAACATATTCTCAGGTTTGAGGAATTGGGATGTTCATGTCTAAGGGATGCCTAAGACTTTGTCTACCAAAAATATATACCAGTATCCCTCATGAATACAGATGCAAAAATTATTAATAAGACATAGTCAAATAAAATTCAGGACTATATAAAAATTATACATCATTTAAAGGTAAGGTTTATTCCAGAGGTACAAGTCTGGTTCAACATTTAGAAATTAATTGATATACCACATTAATAGACTAAAGGAGAAAAATCACCCCCCCCAAATTTGACAAAACTTGATACCCATTCATGATAAAAATCTCTCTGCAAACTTAGAATAAAGAGGGACTTCCTCAATTTGATAAAGTATATCTATGAAAAACTATAACTAACATTCCATTGAGTGTGAATGATGGAATACTTTCTCATTATAATCTGGAACAAGGTAAGAATGTATGCTCTTGCCACCACTATTTAACATTAACTTGGAAGTACTAGTTAGTATAATAAGATAAGGAAAAAAATATCTGAATCAGGAAAGAAGAAATGAGTGCCCCTATTTGAGATGACATGGTGCTTTTTATGGAAAATCCTAATGAATCTATAAAAAAAAATCCTAAAACTAATACTGAGTTTAGAAAGGTCAACATGAAAATGAATTGTATTTTCATATTCTAGCCATAAATACATAGAAACTGAAATTTTAAATATTCTGTTTTTATCAGTCAAAATAAATTAAATTCCTAGGTGTGAGGCTAACAAAACATGTACAAGATTTGTAAAATAAAAAGTATATAATCCTGATGAAAGAAACCAAAGGAGATCTCAATAAATGGGGAGTCAGACCATGTTCAGGGATTGGAATATTTAACAGAGTAAAGATGTTAATTCTCCCTAATTTGATCTAGAGATTTAAACACAATTCAAAAAACCCTGAAAATCCTAGCAAAGTATTCTGTAGACAGATACATGCTTATACTAAATTTATGTGGAAAGGCAAAGGAACTAGAAGAGCTAAAAAGAACTTTTAAAAGGATAATAAAGTAGGTGGAATTACTTTTCTTGACTTCAAGAGTTATTGCACTACAGTAACCCATAATGTGCAGTATTGGTGCAAGACAGGAAGAGCATAAAAAGTCCAGTAATAAAGTCACATATGATAGTCAACTCATTCTTTACAAATGTGCCAAGATAATTCAATATGGAAGAGTAGCCCATTCAACAAATGGTGCTGGAGCAATTGGACATCCATGGATGAAAAACAAATAACCTTTCAGTTGAACTTCACACTATATACAAAAATTTACCCGAAATAGATCACAAACATAAATGTAAAATATAAGAGTTTAAACTAACAAAAAAAAACATCAGAGAGAAACTCTGGGGCCAAGGCCTAGGTGAAGAGGTCTTTACAAAAAAAAAATTTTAACTGACAAGTAAAAATTGTATATATTTCTGGTGTTTTGATATACACATATATACACACATATATATACATATATATATACACACACACATTGTGGTTGGCTAAATCAAGCTATTGATCATATGAATTACCTCAAAGATGTACCATTTTCTGAATGAAGAAAACACTTAAAATCTCTCCTAGCAATTTTCTTTCTTTTTTTTTTTTTGAGACAGAGCCTCAAGCTGTCCCCCTGGGCAGAGTGCTGTGGCATCACAGCTCACAGCAATCTCCAACTCCTGGGCTCAAGCGAGTCTACTGCCTCAGCCTCCCAAGTAGCTGGGACCACAGGCACCTGCCACAACGCCCAGCTATTTTTTTTGGTTGCAGCCATCATTGTTGTTTGGCGGGCCTGGGCTGGATTTGAACCCGCCACCTTTAGGTGTATGTGGCTGGCGCCTTAGCTGCTTGAGCCACAGGCGCCGAGGCTCTCCTAGCAATTTTCAAGTGTGCAATATATTATTGATTATAGCCATCTTCATATACAACAGGTCTTTGGAACTTGTTCTTCTTAACTGAAACTTTGTGTTCCTTGACCTATATCTCCCTAATATTTTAACCCACAGCCTGTAGTAATCACCATTTTACTCTGTTTCTGTGAGTTCAACTATTTGACACAACACATACAAGTGAGATCATGTGGTATTTCTCTTTCTGTGT
This sequence comes from Otolemur garnettii, assembly GCF_000181295.1. Classification (NCBI taxonomy): domain Eukaryota; kingdom Metazoa; phylum Chordata; class Mammalia; order Primates; family Galagidae; genus Otolemur; species Otolemur garnettii. The sequence continues at coordinate 2,834,307 of NW_003852550.1, forward strand.
TTGACTTATTTTGGTTAACGTAATATCCTCCTAGTTCATCCATGTTGTCACAAATGACAGGATTTCCTTCTTTTTAAAGATTGTATAGCATTCTGTTATGTAGCTATGTCACATTTTCATTGTCCATTGACCATCTGATGGACACTTAGGTTGCTGCTACATTTTGGCTGCTGGGAATAATGTAATGAACCTAAGACTTTAGGTATCTATCTCTTTGACATACTGATTTCTTTCCTTTTAGATATATATAACAGTAGTGTGATTACTGGATTGTAATACAGTTCTATTTTTAATATTTTGAGAAATCTCCATACTGTTTTCCACAATGACAGCATCCAGAAGGTGTTATGACAACTTATTTTCTTGTGAAAAATTTTGAGTGAGCCCATTGCTACATAGTCATCATTGAGTATTTCTATTTTTCATAGCTAACCTGATGCGTGAGAAGTGGTTACTTTCTAGATATCGTAAATTACATTAAATAAGAGGGTGCATATTAGTTGGGGTCCTCTGGGGTTACAGAGCAGATTGCACATACATTTACAAATAAATTCATTATAAGGTATTGGTTCCTGTAATTATGGAGGCTGAGAAGTCTCACGATCTTCTATCTGCAAGCTAGAGATCCAGAAAAACTATGGTATAGTTGTATAAGCCTAAGAATTGGAGAGCTGATGATACAGATTCCAGCACAGACCTGAAGGCCTGAGAAACAGAAGCACTGAGGACAAGAGAAGATGGATGTCCCAGCTCCAACAGTGAGACAAAGTGAATTCATCCTTCCTCCACCTTTTCCTTCTATTCATGCTTTCAGGAGATTGAATGATGCCTATTTGCACTGGGAAGGCTATCTTTTGTATTCTACCCATTTAAATTCTTATTTCTTCTGAAAACACCCTCACAGACATACCCAGAAATAATGTTTAACCAGGTATCTTGGCATCTTTTGGCCCCGCCAAATTAACACATAAAATTAACCATCATAGGATATATATCTTTAATATTTTTCCTGGGAATTTGTATTTCCTCTTTTGTGAAATATCTGTTCATTTTTCTTTTCTCCATTAAGGCCTTCTTTTTCTTAATTATTCAAAGGAACTAGTTTTATATTAAAGATATTAAGCTTTTGTCTATCATGATTTCAAATACTTTTCCTCATTGGCGGTCTGTCTTGTCTTGTAACTTGTCTTTTGCCATATAGAAGTTTTAGATTTTATATTCTATTTGTAATTTATATTATATATATTAAATTATGCATGGCAAATAGGAGTCATGTTTTCTTCATCTTGTCTTTTTAACAACACCTTGTGCTGTATTTATTTGACACTGATAAATCTAAGAGTGCCTGGTGGTATACAGGTTATGCACTAAGAATAGTGCTTGACATATACAAAGTGCTCAATAAATTTAATTGCTACTATTATTTTTATTATTATTGTCCTGGTTAATTTTACCTGTCAGCTTGACTGGGCTAAGGGATGCCAAGAAAGCTGGTAGAACTTTATTTCTCAGTATGTTGATGAGGACGTTTCTAGAAGAGATTAGAATTTGAATTCACCAATGTGGGTGAGCATCATTAATCCATTAAGGGCCTGCATAAAACAAAAAGGCAGAGGAAGGGTGAATTCTCTCTCTCTTTCTCTTCTTGGGCTAAGATATACCTTTTCTCCTGCCTTTGGGCACTAGAGATGCTGGTTAATATCCCTTCAAACTCCAGGACTTATACCACCATTCCCTCAGTTTCCCAGTTTCTCATAGCTTTGATGCTGGATTGAAAGTTACACCATAGGCTTCCTAGGTCCTTTAGCTTACAGACTGCAGATCATCAGACTTCTTGGCCTCCATTATCATGTGAGTCAATTTCTATAATAAATAAACATATATATCTGACTCTCAAGTCCCTTTCCTTCCCACAAGCAAAGGTTGTCTCCCTATATACTGTCCTGCCTAGGGTTGGGAGAAGGATGACATAGGTAATGTAAACTGTCCTTCCTACCCTCTTCATTGTGTCTTTTTATTTCTTTGCTACACCCAGGTGCTATAATCTTTCATCTTGTTTATTTACTCTTGTGATAATATCTATTTTCACATGTGGCTATTGTTCAAACTGATATTTCTACAAGGGGCCGGCACTGAAAATTTAGATTCCACTATTTTGCCCACATCTAGATCAAGGCTATGGAGCATTCTGATCCACCATCAGCCAGGCTGGATAGACAGATATATAGATCTATAGAGATAGAGATATTATTTCATCCTATTTCTCTGGAGAGCCCTGGCTAATATAATTATCAAACTAAGATGTGAGTTTGATGATCTAGGAAATGAAAAGGTTACATTAAGTATAGCAAAGAGCCTCTGCTGCGTAGTCTCTACCAAGAAAGAAATACAATGTTTACCTCATCCAAATATTAACCATTGACCCCTTCCTTCTGTATATTTTATAAGAAGATAGACTAGCTTAATCTTTGAGGACTGGTATAAATCACTCAGCAAGTCTAGCTGTCCTTCTTCTATGCTTACAAATCTATGCTGAATCTCCCTCAGGGTGTGACAAATTTAAATGCAGTGTTTTGGTAAAAGAAATATTTCCTGATAGTTGAGTCTGAGTGTGAAGAGAAAACTTTCAAACATCCTATATATCTAGCTCCTGTAGCTTCAGGCATCATACTTAATGAAAGTAAACAGAGATAGTAATGATGCCATAAACAGGAATCTGTAGCAGTTGCCAAGCAGCTGAAGGAACTTGAAACCAGAGTGATGCCAGGTGGAAGGAAGTTGTGTGAGATTAGGAATGGTACCATGTGACTCAAGTATGTGAGAGATGGACCAGAATGAAGACAAATAGTTATAATTGGCCATCTCTCTCTAGCCAGACAAATGATGCATTAAAAATGATTAGCAGACAAATGATGCATTAAAAATGATCTTTATTATGGTCATATTTGTACCTCAGACAAATTATATTCAGATGTTTAAAGCAGCTAGAGATGATGAATTTGAAGTGTGATATAATAAATGTAACATAGTCATAGTCAATTGATTGACTTTATGAATGAGATTTACGTAAAAGTAGCATTTCAAATTGATGCATGGAGAGTCATTGCAGCATGATCAGAAATTGTGCCATACCTAGATCAGTGAGAAAAAAGAATTAAAGTAAATCATCAAAGAATGATGAAATTTCCATGAAAATTGAGGCATGTATTATATTACATACAATGTTGGTGCTTTTAGTGGGTTGTACAAGTGTAAGGTTTTAATTATCAGAGAAAAAAATCACATGGAGTTTTAAAAAATACCATCTATTGGTCATGCAGCCCCTGTGGCTTACTGGAAAATTCAACCTAGCATTTTCCATAGCCTTGGTGTAGATGTTGGCAAGATAGTGAAATCTAACTTTTCAGTGCTGTTCCCTTATAGAAATATCAATTTGAATAACTAGCCACATGTGGAAATAGCTATCTTCACAAGAGCTAAGAAAACCAGATGAAAGATTATAGAACCTGGGTGTAGTGAAGAAATAAAAAAAGACCCATTGAAGAGGGTAGGAAGGTAAGGAGGGCGGTTTACATTACCCACATCATCCTTCTCCCAACCTCAGACAGGGCAGAATATAGGGAGATAACCTCTGCATGCAGGAAGAAAAGGGAAGTGAGTGGTAGGTTTTGTCTCAGACTTCAACACTGGGTCTACTCCAGGAAAACCCAGCACCAGGCAGGCTCTCATGGCCCTAGACTCCAGGCTGGTACTCATGGATGATAATTTAGGCCTACCTTGGTACCAGGCCATACACTGCGGTTCCAGGCTCCAGGTCTTCCCTACAGTCTTAGTCCCTGGGCATGCCTCATGGCCAGGCCAAACCCAATAGTCTGAAGGTCTGGCCTGGCACCAGTGTGAATGGTCACAGTGGCCCCAGGCTTTCATCTGGCTTAGCACCAGCCAGTCCTCACACACTCAGGCTATAGACCCATCCTGTAGACTCAGTCTCCTGGCCTTTCCCAATGGAAAGGCCATTGGCCCTAGGGGCCCCAGGGTATGAACAATCTCCAGCACTGGGCTGGCCCTTATGACCCCAGGCTTTAAGCTTGCCCCAGTACCAGGCTAGTCCCTGAAGCCCTATTCATCAAGCCATCAGTATCCAGAACCAGTCTCCAAGCTAGCCCCTGAAGCTCTTAGGGCAAGGTCAGTTCCTGCAGCTCTAGGTTCTAGGTTTACCCCAGGTTCTAGACCAGCCCAGAGTCAGATAGACTCACATACACCCATGTTCAGGCTTCCTTCAGTGCCAAGTTAGCATACTTGGCCACATGTACCACATCATCACCTATGGACACAAGCTCCACAAAGAGAAGATATTCCATGTCAGTTGAAAATGAAAGAGAGCAGGAATAGTTCTCCATATACCAGATCAAAATAGGCTTTACATCAAAAACTGTAAAACAATACAAAGTCATTATAAAGTGATCCATGGGTCAGTTCACCAGGAGGATCTAACAATTGTGAATTTATATACACCCAATATTGGAGCACATAAATATACAAAGCAGTAATTAGTACATCTGAAGGGAGAGAGAGACTATGACACAGTAATATAAGGAGATTTTACTATTCCATTTTCAGCAATGGACAGACTACCAAGAGAAAAAGTCAATAATAAAACATTGGGCTCAAATCACACTTTAGACAAAATGAACCTAACAGATATATATAGACCATTCCATACAAACAGCAGCATAATGAGCATTCTTTTCAAGTGTACACGGAGTATCATGGAGTATTTTCCATGGTAGTCCACCAAAAAACTTGTAACAATCTTAAGAAGACTGAAATTATATCAAGTACCTTTTCTGACCAACATGATATGAAAGTAGAAGTCAATAATGGGAAGTATTTCAGAAAATACAAAAGTAGATGAAAATTAAGCATCATGCTCTTATAGGATGTCTAACCTGCAGCCCATAGGCCACATGTGTATTAAGTGAGGACATTTACAATAATCTGTGGTGGCAAATATCATAAAACTTATGCATGGACCTTTTCTTTGCTTGTCAGGTTTTTGTTGGTGTTTGTGTATTTAATGTATGGTCCAAAACAACAATTCTTCCAATATGGTACAGAGAAGCCAAAAGGTTGGACACCCCTGTGAGTCTAGAACAACCAGTATGTCTGCAAATGAATTAAAGAGGAATTAAAAAAATATCTTGAGACAAACAAAAATGGATACACAATGTACCAAAACTTATGAGATGCAGCCAAAGAAGTTTCAAGAGGGAAGTTTGTTGTCATAAATGCCTACATCAAAAAGGAAAAAAAACCCTCAAATAACCTTTAAAAAAACTGTTATACATCAGAAAACTAGAAAAATGAGAGCTAACTCAGCCCAAAGTTAGCAGATTGGAGAAAATAACAAACATCAGAGCAAGAATAAATGAAATAGACTAGAAAAACAATAGACAAGATCAATAAAGCTAAGAGTTGTTTTCTTTAAAAGATAAACAAAATTGACAAATGTTTAGGTTAAGAAAAAAGGAATGAAAACTCAAAAAAATCAGAAATGAAAGAGGAGACATTACAATTAAAAGACCATAAAAGATGACTATGAACAATTATACACCAATAAATTGGAAAACTTAGAAGAAATGGACAAATTCAGAGATGCATAACAAACTACCAAGACCGAATCATGAAGAAATACAAAATCTTAGCACATTAGTGATGAGCAAAGAAATTTAATCAGTAATTTTAATCAGGAAAGAAAAACTCTAGACTTAATTGTTTTGTGTCTGTATTCTACCAAACAAATTAGTCCTGAGCTAACACTAATCCTTCTTGAAGTCTTCTAACAAATTAAAGAAGAAGGAACACTTCCAAATTCACTGCATTAGGCCAACACTACCCTGACCACTTGGTGGAAAGACAAGTACAGGCCAACATCCCAGATGAACTTAGATTCAAAAACTTGCATTAGAATATGAGCAAACTGAATTTGAACCAGTGTGATTTATCCATGGGATGCCAGGAACATATGCAGATGAATAAGTGTAATACTGCGTAATAAGAGAATGAAAGACAAAAACTATTTGATCATCTGCATATTTGATGCAGAAAAGCCATTTGACAAAATTCTCCATTTTTTATTGTCGCGACCCATTGGGCTCCTGTGGCCCTGGTCTCGGTTAGTGCAGGAAGGAACCAGGTGAGAAGCGGATTAGAAGTACAAGCTTGTGGAAGGCGGGCTAGCCCTTACTTTCTGGGTAGCCCTGAGCAACCTCCGCACCAGCCTTTTATTGAGCCAGAACAACACAGATGAGGGGAGTAATTAACAATGACTATGTGCTGAGAGCATGGGCTCCTCCCACAAGGAACTCCTGTGGAGGAATGGCTGGAGGTCCACGCTTCAGCTGCAGATCATCTTGCTCAGATGTTGGCATCTCCTACATTTTATGATAAAAACTCTTAACAAATTAGATTTGGCATGAATGTTCCTCAACCCAATAAAGGCCATGTACAAGCCCTAGTTAATATAACAGTGAAAAGACAAAAGTGTATTTTCTAAGATCAGGAAGAAGGCAAGGATGCCCAATCTTGCTACTTCTATCCACACAGGAGTGGAAAACTTAGACAGTGATGTTGGGCAAGAAAAAGAAATGAAAGGATTTTCAAGTGGAATAAAGAAAGTGAAATTGTCTCTTTGCTTATGACATGACCGTGTATATGACAATCCTGAATACTTCACCAAAAAACTATTAAAACCTATAGACAAATTCAATGAAGTTGCAGAATATAAAATCAACGTATAAAAAATCAGCAGCATTTCTATACACTAACAACAAACTACCTGAAAAATAAGTTAAAGAAACAAGCCTATTTATAGTCTGTGTCTGTAGTTTGGAATTAGTACTGTTAAAATGTCCATCTTACTCAAAGTGATCTACAAATTCAATGCCATCTCTATGAAAATTCCAATGAAATTTTTCATAGAAATAGAAACACACGATTTTAAAATTCACATGGCAGCACAAAATACCTTGAACAGCCAAGGCAGTCTTAAGCAAAAAGGCCAAAGGTGGAGGTCTCATACCACCTGACTTCAAAATATGCTGAATAGCTATAGTAATCAAGGTAGAATGATACTGGAAAAAAAAAAAAAAACAACAACAGAAAAGCAGACCAGTAAAATAGGATAGGGAACCCAGAAATAAATCTTCATATTCATGGTCAATTGAGTTTTGACAAAATGGCAAGAGCAGAGAATGGGGGAAAGAAAGTTCCTTCAGTAAATGATACCGGGAAAATGGTATATCCATATGCAAAAGAATGAAATTAGGCCCTTATCTCATAACATATGCAAAACCCAATTCAAAGTGTTTAAAGAGTTAAACATAAGGCCTCCAACTGTAGAACTACTAGAAGAAAAGATAGGAGCAAAGCTCTATGACATTGGTTCAGGCAATGATCTTTGGATATGACCTTGAAAGCCTAGGCAAAAAAAAGCAAAAGTAGACAAATAGATTACATCAATATATAAAGCTTCTATATAGCAAAGGAAACGATCAACAGAGTGAAGTGACAAATTATAAGATGGAAGAAAATATTTGCAAACCATATATCTGATAAGGGGTTAATACCCTATATATAAGGAACTCAGACAACTCAATAGCAAGAAAACTTAACTCAATTGAAAATGGGCAAAGCATCTATACAGACATTTATCAAAAGAAAACATAACAAATGGCCAATAGAAAAATGAAACAATGGCTCAACATCACAAATGATCACAGAAATGCAAATTAAAACCACAATGACATTGACTATTATCAAAAAGATAAGAACAAATTTGTTGAAGGTGTGGAGAAAAGGGAACACTTTCATAGTTTGTGGAAACAGACTGGTACAGCTACTATGGAAATCAGTATAAAGATTCAGCAATCCCACTACTGGATATATATCCAAAACCAAATTAAATAAGTATGTTGAAGAGATATTTGCACTTCCATGTTCATAGCACCATTATCTACAAAGCTAAGATATGGAATCGACTTAAGTGTACATCAACAAATGAATGTGTAAAGAAAATACGGCATATATACATATGCATACACACAACGGAATACTATTCAGCCTTCAAAAAGAAGGAACTCCTATTAGTTATAACAACGTGGATAAACCTGGAGGACATTATGCTAAATGAAATAAAAAAGGCACAGAAAGACAAATACTGCACGATTTCACTAATATGTAAGACCAAGAAAAGTTGACCCTGTAGAAGCAGAAAGTAGAATGGTGGCTACCAGGGGCTGAGGTGGGTTGGTGGGAGGAAAGCTGGCCAAAGGATACAAAATTTCAGCTATATCGGAGGAATAAGCTCAAGAGCACTATTGTTCCAGTTAATAGTGGTGTGTTGTATTGTTGAAAATCACTAAGAGTAGATGCTAAGTGTTCGCACCACAAAACGATAAGCAGGTGAGGTAATGCATATGTTAGCCATTCCACAATATATACACATTTCAAAACTTCATGCAGTGCCCTGGAAATGCATGCATATATATCTATTCTTTGTCAACTGAAAGAAAGGAAGGAAGGAATAAATGGGAAGAAAGAGAAAGAAAAAGGGAATGTGGGAAGAGAGAGAGAGCGAGAGAATGCCCAATACCCTGAAATGCTAGTGTGAGATTCCCCTCCTTTTGTCCGTCCTAGTAGACTCTGGGGGGGGCTCTTGGAGGCTTCTGCATATTCTAGTTTTAGTAGCAGCTATCCCTGCTGATTTGGTTAAGGAGCATAATTGTGCCTCATTATAAAAAGCTCGGAGAAAGTTGCTTTAAAACTGTAAATGAAAATGACCTACAAATTATCTTTAATTCATTTTCTGTTTTCTCTTGACTTCAAAAAGGACCTTTTTTTCCTTAAATAAAGATAGATAAAGCTGATGACAAAGTATGAAGAGAACAGGTGATGCTTCAAGAGCCTCTTCTCTGACTCCATTCGTCTGCACTTCGAGTTGCCTGTACCTCTTAATGTAGATCATCTTCATCTTTTTGAAATTTTATTCTCTTGGTTTCCATGACAATACACTGCCCTGCTCCTGCCCTACCTCTTTCACCACACTTTATTTTTTTCTTTTCTATCTTTTTATATATTTTTTTTTTTTTGCTGGATCACTTTCATAATCTTATTTCCTAAATGTGTGGGCTTCAATTCAATTTTTGGCTCTCTGCTTTGCTGTGCGTATGCATTCTCTCATACCGCTTCAAATGACACGCAAATGCGCACGACTCCAGGTCCTAATACGTCTCCAAGTTCCTTTCAACTTCAGCTCCTTGCTGGATGTTCCCACGTTGTTGTTTCACCTAAACTCAGCACATGTTGAAATAAATTCATACTTTGCTACTCTCTCTGCAAAAATACCTTTTTTTTTTCCTGACTTAACTGTTTCTGCTAACAGACTATTTTCCCAGCTGTGAAATCTCAACTTATTTCCATCAGGTTTTTACCCTCCATCACTCACAACTTCTATCTGCTCTTCCTTCCCAATTACTCTCACCTTATCCCTGCCTTTTACTTCCCACTGCCGTCCCTGTACTTACAGTCCTCACTGTTTTACACCTAGTTTACTGTGCTGTTTATTTTACACCCACTTTGCTGAACTGCTCCCTCATTTGAACAAAAGACCAAGCTCATCTTCGTAATTTACCATTCTCCATGTGCCATTAAATCCTTAAATGTATTGTCTCTGCATTGAAATCCTAATTTGTTAGCCTGGCATTCAATCTTTCTGATCACGTGGCCCCAATAGTCTTGTCTAAACTTATTTTCCGAAATTTCTTAGCTGAATTTAACTGTTTTCCCACCTCCAGATTTCTGTGCTATGGTGTTGTGCTTTAATTCTGTGTTGTTAAAATCCTACAAGGGATTATTATTGTACCAGACGATCAATGGTTACTTAGATTTACTCATATGTCTACTACTTCTCTTTGCTCTTCATTTCTTCCTTTTCCCTGGAATACATCATTTAGAATAGTTTTAGTTCTAGTTTAGTTCTGCTAAAGGACATTTTAGCTTTGTGTGCTTGAAAAAGTTTCTATCATTTTATTTTTTTATTAAATTATAGCTGTGTACATTAATACTATCATGGAGTACAGAGTGCTGTTTCTATATACAATTTGAAATACTTTCATCCAACTGGTTAACATAGCCTTCATGTCCCTTTCTTAGTTATTGTGTTAAGACCTTTATATTGTACATTTAGAGAGATTCACATGTATCCTTATAGGATGAACCATAGGTGTGATACCACCAATCACCCTTCCTCTACCCATCCTCCCCCCTCCCCTCCCATCCCCTCTCTCTCCCCTTTCCCCATATTCTTGGGCTAA